>NW_012069231.1:0-481 GCF_000956235.1 Wasmannia auropunctata | reverse complement strand
TTATCTTGAAAATGAATTGTTATACTATTTTTAAAAAATAACATTCAAGTGGGATAGTATCTCTAATAAAACAATAAAACCCAAGTGAAACGTATTTTTGAACCATTCAGGACTCTTTCGATTGCTATTCAAGTGGTAGTAATTGTTTTATTCTTCAAAATATTATTACATAACAAAATTGCGTTATCTTACTCAATCAAAGTATTATCACAAAGAATTAAAGAGGTAACAGTATAAAATTAAAAAATTTAATTTTAATAAAATAATTTTTTATGTGTTAAAACACTTGGCGCTGCTAGAAAATATAACGTAGTAAAAAAAAAAATATATATATAATAGTTTAATTGTATATTATCGTTAAACCAAAAGCAATTTGCGGAATAGGTTTAAGATTTATTGTATTAAATTTAATGTATAAGTTTAACTATGTATTAAATAGCTGTACTATTAACTTTGCTAAGAGATCGGAAGAGCACACGTC
>NW_012069230.1:0-345 GCF_000956235.1 Wasmannia auropunctata | reverse complement strand
CTAATATCAAATGTATGTAAAAATAATATATGTCTTTAGGATTCAGAATGATAATCGCGGGAACACGAATCAGAGCATTTCTAATTCCATAGCCCCCGAAAGGCCTACAACCAACAGAAGGTGCGGAAGGTGTGGAATTTGCAGAGAAGAAGGTAATGTATAAAGAACTTATCTTTTGTCACAATCTCTTTTCTTTTTGTCTCCCATTAATTTTTTTAAAAATATCACCATTTTTATTCTCAATTATTGTGATCTAAATTGTACATATTATTTTACATTTTGTATTGTTCTTTTACAGGTCATACGAGGAACAATTGTCCTAAAAATAGATCGGAAGAGCACACG
>NW_012069229.1:0-362 GCF_000956235.1 Wasmannia auropunctata | reverse complement strand
TGTGCTCTTCCGATCTAAATATATATTACAGGACAAAAAAAGCACGTAATTGCAAGCCTAGAACTGTTCAAGATATTGAAATTTTGTAATATTAATTTTGAAGTATAATTTTGTAATAACTGATTTCAGAAAAATAAAACTATGTTCTTTGGAAATATGTTTCTTTTTTCTTTTATATTTCCGTTCTCTTTCTACAAGCAATTAAAAAATGATAACTTTTGAGTTATGTTAGTGTTCTAACAAATAAGTGACAATTTTTTAAAATACTCAATATGATTTCTCTTGCTCTCAATTTAAAAAGAAGGTAAGATTATATATTATAAAAGATAACATTATTTTTTATTATTAAAAATATACATGCG
>NW_012069228.1:0-457 GCF_000956235.1 Wasmannia auropunctata | reverse complement strand
TTCAAATTACTATTAAATGAACAGAAAATATCCCAACTTCTGGCTATGTGGAAAAATATTTTCCTTTCTATTTCTGCAGCAACAATAATTTTTTTATTAAAGTACATCATTTTAACTAAGGAATCACGCAAGTTTCACTTTATTTTAAGAAATAACAAAAAAAATGGCAGGTTTTCTTCGAAAAAGTGACGTTTTTCAAAACGGTAACTCATTTATAATTAATTTTCAGTTGTTAAATAGTTTTTCCATTAAATTGAGTAATACCGCTGGATTTATGAGAAAATTTTACCCCAAAAAAGTAGGATTTCAAAACACTTCTGTTTTTATCCTCAGAAAAGATGTACAATTTAAGATGTCAAATCCAAATTCGCACATTGAAAAAAGTAATCTTGCAATTATAGCGAGAATTATTTAAGTACAAAAAATTAGCTAAAACGGATGAGTGATTAGTAGGCAC
>NW_012069227.1:0-316 GCF_000956235.1 Wasmannia auropunctata | reverse complement strand
TGTGTATAAGAGACAGGGTAAATTGTACAAAGCGTCTTTCTTGAGCCTGTATGAAAAATACTTATAAAAAACACATAAAAATATCGAATATCCAAACCATTACTATCTCATGCTAACATAAAATATCTCATAAAATACATTATTTCTGAAGTGACTTTTTTAACAAATATACCAGTGCTCGGAATTAGTTGCTCTTTTCGGCCCGTTCTCGAAGGCGACGCCTACTGACCCCCCACTACCGCTCGAGGCTCGACGGCCGAGCCGCCGATCGCTCTTACTTGGGAGCGTCTCACATAAAAAATGCGCCCAAATTGTT
>NW_012069226.1:0-444 GCF_000956235.1 Wasmannia auropunctata | reverse complement strand
TGTAACGCTGCTTCCAGTTGCTGGAGATTGATTGGCGGTCTCTCCAAACTACGAAGCCTTCTTCCCATCATATCCCACACGTGTTCAATGAAATTTAAATCTGGACTTACAGGTGGATGTGGCAGCATCTCGATGTTGTTTTTTTTTTCGAGAAAATTATAAACAATTCTTGCAGTATGTGGGCGAGCATTGTCCTGCATTAAGATAAAATTACGTCCCATTTGATGACGCATCGGAATTACGTGAAGACGTAAAATTTTTTTACCATCTCCTGGGATGACAGCAATATACGCTATATACAAGAAATTTTACGTCTTCACGTAATTCCGATGCGTCATCAAATGGGACGTAATTTTATCGTAATGCAGGACAATGCTCGCCCACATACTGCAAGAATTGTTTATAATTTTCTCGAAAAAAACAACATCGAGATGCTGCCACATC
>NW_012069225.1:0-322 GCF_000956235.1 Wasmannia auropunctata | reverse complement strand
TCCATGGCGTGGAATAAAAATCGCACATAAACACGGTTTACAGCTTTCGAAAGAATGAATCTTTCTCTTTAATTTGCTTTTTTGTTGAGCGTCGTACGATTTTTTTTCACTGAATTATTCAACATTGAAGTAAAAAGGGTCATTTTTGAATAACTCAGTGAAAAAAAATCTTACGACGCTCAACAAAAAAGCAAATTAAAGAGAAAGATTCATTCTTTCAAAAGCTGTAAACCGTGTTTATGTGCGATTTTTATTCCACGCCATGGAACTTTTCAAAGTTTGTAAAAAATTTTGAGATTCGTCGGGTCTCCTTTTCTATCCA
>NW_012069224.1:0-437 GCF_000956235.1 Wasmannia auropunctata | reverse complement strand
TGCTCTTCCGATCTATAATAATAAAATAAATAAAATTAACTTCGAAGCTTTGAATATTCGAATAGGTAAAAAGTAACAGCCCTAGTACACATATATATGAAATATTAATATTAAATATCTTACCTGCACTTAAATAGGCAGTCATCTTCGTTTGCGTACCAATATCAATATCAAGAGATATGATATTATCTCACGATAAGTATACGCACGCACAATATATGCAAGCACAGCGAAGTTTTTGTATGGAGTCGATTTCTTTATGAGTCTATTTCTAAAAACATAAAATTTGTTAAAAGTTATGAACAGTCTTTAATTAATCTTAACAAATTTATAAATCAAATATTGTATAATATAAGTATCTGTAAAATAGAGTCGAAGTTAACTTCGATGCTTCGAATATTCGAAGTAGGTGAAAAAGTAACAGCCCTAGTACACAT
>NW_012069223.1:0-320 GCF_000956235.1 Wasmannia auropunctata | reverse complement strand
CCCGACTTAAGTTGGAATGATCCATATACACATAAATACATATAAATAATAATATTATTATTATTATATTAATCTCAGAAACGCACATTTCCCCCTCCCGCAGAAGGTACGCCAGATGATTTAGATTGATTTTCTTCTATTGCAATTATTGCAGAAGACCCGTCTTTTTTTGCGGGATCATTAATAGACAGATCTTGTAAAGTCTCATCATCAATAGACTGATCTTGTAAAGCCCCATCTTCGTTTTCAGACAATAGAATTTGAGCGTTTTGATTTTGAGGTGAGTCAGTGTTTACATTATTTAATGTAGATCGGAAGAG
>NW_012069220.1:0-619 GCF_000956235.1 Wasmannia auropunctata | reverse complement strand
CAACATTGAAGTAAAAATGATCCTTATGCTCAACATTGAATAACTTGGTGAAAAAAAATCGCAAAATGCTCAACGAGTGCGCAAATTAAAGGTAAATATTCACGCTTTCGAATGCTGTAAATCGCATTTATGTGCGATTTTTAGTTCACATCGAGGAATCTTACAAAATTTGTAACAAATTTTGTCGCATCTTTATTTGTAATTGTAATGCTCCGTAACAGATCAATAAGATCGATATAAATGGTAGAGACTTTAAGCTATAAAATGCTTATTAAAAAATTTTGTTACGATTTGTCATCTTTGCAACGTTATACTCTTCTTTGGAGGATAGAATAGGTGATTCTTGAATTTTGCTATTAAAAGCTTATTAAATTTTGAAAAAATTGAATAGTAAAGCTGAAAAATCGTCGATATTTAAACTGTAATAACTTCATAAAAAAATAATCGTAAAACAATCTTCCTGAACTCATTTTAAAGGACGAAGCCTCCTGATTTCCAGAATTGATTTTCCTCAATGATGATTTTACACTAAGAAACGAGGTATGGAAAAAAAAAGGATTTAAACATTGAAAATTTTGCAAAGTGAACGAATTTACGGAAGATCGGAAGAGCACACGTC
>NW_012069219.1:0-616 GCF_000956235.1 Wasmannia auropunctata | reverse complement strand
CCAAATATAATCAGAATGTTACATAAAAAATAAATGTTGGTTTAACGATAATATACAATACAATTAAACTTATATACTAAATAATACTCTTAGTAAAGTTAATAGTACAGCTACTATTTAATACATAATTAAACTTATAAATTAAATTTAATACAATAAATCTTAAACCTATTCCGCAAATTGCTTTTGGTTTAACGATAATATACAATTAAACTTATATACTAAATAATAATCTTAGCAAAGTTAATAGTACAGCTATTTAATACATAGTTAAACTTAGACATTAAATTTAATACAAAAAATCTTAAACCTATTCCGCAAATTACTTTAGCAACGCACGCAAATCTTACAAATAAAAAATTATTGTCCTATACTTAAATATAACCACTTTTACAACTTCTAACGCACGCAAGAAATCGAAACTTATATATCTTATTCTTAATTCTAATCCAAATGACCAATAACTTGCTTTCACACATATATATGCTCGTTACTTTTTTACATCAAGACACTACCGTCTCCTGATTACTCCTGTATGACATTGTTCTTATTTTTGTTATTCAGTTTCTATTATATATATTTTTTTACTACGTTATATCTGTCTCTTATACACATC
>NW_012069218.1:0-324 GCF_000956235.1 Wasmannia auropunctata | reverse complement strand
CCTATAAATTCTAAGCTATTATATTAATTCTCTCCTTAATTAAACTATATAAAAACCTAACTAAATTAAATTTTATGATTAAAAAAACTAGATATCTTGAAAATTGACTAAAATTTATTCACTAATTAAATATTCAAAATAATTTTTCAACACTAACTCTCATACTTAATTCACTCTTTCTAATTCAAGAAAATTTACTAGTAAACTTTTATTTTAATAACCCCTGATACAAAAGGTACACTAAAATAAACCTCCTTATCTCCATCTTTCTCTTTTCACTTACATTACAGATCGGAAGAGCACACGTCTGAACTCCAGTCACTT
>NW_012069217.1:11598-13626 GCF_000956235.1 Wasmannia auropunctata | reverse complement strand
TTTATATGTTAATATTTGCAATACATTAGACTAAAATTCTTTGAAAGTTAGAATTCGCAGTTCGGTTTAGTTATTGTGTTATAACTGGATAAAACACAATAAATACAAGGTACATAAAATGGCATTTTTACAAAGCACTGATTTTCACAATCTCTTCATGTTAACGCGATTAAAAATGTATGGATTGTATCAATTACGTTCGATTTGGAAGATGATCTGGAGTTTCCGAGACTTTTACAAAAAACCTTGTAAAAATGCTTCGATATTTCCAACCCTTAATCGACAATGGAGGAAACTACTATAGATGATGTATTAAATATAAATGCATCGAATATAATATAGCGTATATAATATACTTTAAAATCTTATAATTATTTTTCAAAAATCTTTTTTTTCTCGAAAGAAACAAATAACACGCTCTTGGGCCACTGACTGTACATTTTATTTTTATCCACTTATTCAGCCACCCATTTGCTTACACACACACATCACACACGCACACGCACACGCACACGCACACGCACACACACACACACACACAATCATATTTAAAAACAAATTGCTGATTCTGCTAAATTTTTGTGACTTCCTTCGCTCATCTTGTATGAGATGCTTGATTTACGTGAGTCCCCTCCCCCCAGCAAATACCAAGCTAATTTCCCACTCAACAATATAACAATAATATAACACATGTGTTATATTATAGTTATATTGTTGAGTGGGAAATTACAACTAACAAATATGTTACATGTAACTTGGTGTTTGCTGGGCTCGCTTCTCACATGTTTGAACTTTTTTACAGTGTTCTGCTCAAGAAGAGATGAGATGAACAAAAAAAGTAAAAAAAAAAGCAGCAGAATTAGCAATTTGTTGTTAAATATAATTGTGTATGTGTAATTGATGGTTGAATAAGTGGATAAAAATAAAATATACCGAGCGACGTGGCAGCGGCGCGACGCCAAATATATAAAAGTTGGGTAATGATCTGTGAGTATACGGCACTGGCACTGTCGAGGCGCTACCGCTAGCTTTATCTCGAAGTTTTGCCTCGTCAGATTTCCAATTTTAATCTCGAAAACGAAAATTCTAATGAAAAATCTAATGACACTTTCATTACATAATGTTGATACGAGCTTTCTATTAAGACCAGTCCGAAATCAGTGCTGTCAATCCCGAGATCTCGAAATCGAGTCTATGAAAATGTTACTTCGGCGATTCCAGTCTTCGTCGTTTTCTTCGTTTTTTATTCTTATTCAGAAAAAATCTCTCTGTTATTCAGATTGTCCGCCAAGGCGCATTCACAACACCCTAAGCGAGCGACTGTCCGTCAACAGAGAGGCTTCGACTATGTGGGAAATAATAGCTCTTTGCGAAATCAATGGATACGACCATCACGCGTTGCGTTTATTTCGTGGCATTATTGTGAAAACTGCGGCACTTGTCGCTCGCGTCAGAGAGGATCCTGAGAGCGGTCATGCCCGCGATTTAGCTGCGACGGCGATTGAGCTGGTTTCAGCGCCTCTGGAAAGTGAATATTGAACTACCAACTAGAAAGACCAATGAGAAGCGCGTTGGACGGAAAGCGTGTTTCTCATTGGTCTTTCTAGTTGGTAGTTCAATGTCCACTTTCCAGAGGCGCTGAAACCAGCCCAATCACCATCGCAGCTAAATCGCTGGCATGATCGCTCTCAGGATCCTCTCTTCTCGCGTTTCGCGAGAAGTTTTAAAATTTAATAAAGAGTGTGGTCCATTGATATTACAATGGACTCCGCCGAAATTTGACAAATTAGAAGAATTTTTAGTTTTCACTATAAAGTAAAAATAAGGAGACGTAACTAGATAGGCTACAGGGAAAAAAGTTGAGCACGAAAAATGTTCCGTGTACTGCCAGATTCACTAAACGAAATAACTTGCAACATTTCGTCGCCATATTGAAATTTATATAGGTACATGTGTCACATCTAATTGTGTTAGTGTATCAAGTGTAAAAGTGAGTCACTAATTCTACACTTGATACACTAACACAAT
>NW_012069217.1:0-636 GCF_000956235.1 Wasmannia auropunctata | reverse complement strand
ATTGGGCGACATCTGCCGACTTTTAGTCATCTTTTCGTCGACTATATTCGTTTTCTAAAAGATATCTTTATAATTATTTAGTCACCATTTAGTCATTTTTTAGACGACTTTGTGCTCTCTGGGCAGCTCTCCTGCCAAAATTACTTGTCAGATCAAAATTTGCTAAAGGAAAAAGTTGTTCCTTTTAGCAAAAAGTATCACGTCCTGTACTCCGAATGCGCCAATTTTGAGACACCCTGCATATAACAAGATGTTCATGGTGCAATTATTGTCATTATTATTATTGTAATATGATTATCATTATTGTAATGAATATAATTAGTGAATGATACAAAATATAAATTTATCATCTAAACATTAAAAAATTAATTTCTTATTAAGTTCAGAAATTATTATGTAAACCACAAATAAATAAGATGTAAAAGCGTAGAATGGAAACAACTTTAAGAGAGTAATCTTAAGATGTTATAAAAAAATAATGTACAAAGTTAAATAAAAAATAAGTTTTATTATTATCAAGGAGAAATAATAAAAAATATAACTCTTAATATATTTATTATAACCTCTTATTATTATTATTCTTATAATTTGTAATGTTAAGAATATCAATCATGTCTCTTATACACATCTCTGAGC
>NW_012069216.1:0-331 GCF_000956235.1 Wasmannia auropunctata | reverse complement strand
TCAGACGTGTGCTCTTCCGATCTCAAGTCGCAATAAGTTAAATGCGAATACTGCTATATCGTATATATATTTTCTTTACATAAGTAAGGAAGATGGAAATCAGCGTGGTTATTAGTACGCATTATTTGATTTACATGAAATTTGCTTTATTCTAAAGTCAGACGTTTCGGCTATCTTTCTTAGCCATCTTCAGTTAATTTTAACTATTTATTTTGATCAAATTTTATACAGTATTAATTTTAATTATTTATTCATTTCCGTTATTTATTAACTGGATCGTTGCCAAGCTGCGAAGTGTGTGTTTTATTACGCGTTAAGAACACACGCGTTA
>NW_012069215.1:0-314 GCF_000956235.1 Wasmannia auropunctata | reverse complement strand
TTTTAGTGGTTTTGGTTGGAGTTGCTTTTTTGACTTTATTAGAACGTAAGATTTTAGGGTATATTCAATTGCGGAAGGGTCCAAATAAGGTTGGGATTTTAGGGGTATTTCAACCTTTTAGGGATGCAATTAAATTGTTTAGGAAAGAGGTATTTAAGATTTATAAGTCTAATTATAATATGTTTTATTTTTGTCCAGTGATGTTATTTTTTATGATGTTAAGAAATTGAATAATAAGACCGGTAGTTACTAATATTTATTTTTTGAATTATTCTAGATCGGAAGAGCACACGTCTGAACTCCAGTCACTTAGG
>NW_012069214.1:0-300 GCF_000956235.1 Wasmannia auropunctata | reverse complement strand
GAACATACCCTAAAAAAGCGGTAGCTATTGAGATGAAAAAAATAGAGGTTCCAATTATTCATGTATGAGTCAAGTAATATGAAGAATAATAAATTCCTCGTCCAATATGAAGATATATGCAGATAAAAAAAAATGAAGCTCCATTAATGTGAATATTATGAATTAATCATCCGTTATTTACATCTTGGATAATGTGTATAATTCTTAAGAAGGCTAATCTAATGTTTGCACAATAATGCATAGATAATATAAATCCAGATCGGAAGAGCACACGTCTGAACTCCAGTCACTTAGGCATCT
>NW_012069213.1:0-424 GCF_000956235.1 Wasmannia auropunctata | reverse complement strand
TAGATTTAAGAGTTTACAGCCACAGGGGTGCGTTAAATTTAAAATCGACTCTCGGTATTTTAAAGTAGAGATTTCAAGCTTTCATTTGAAAAAAAATTCATCATTTTACGATGATTTTTCGCGGAGTTACCGTTAACCAAAGTTGACCAATTTTTGCTCAAAATTTTTCTATGCCATAATTTTTTTGAGCAGTGTATAAATTATATAAAATATGATTCAAATCATATAAAAAATAAAATGAAATAGAACATGATATGAATTAAATAAAAAAACAAAGAATGATATTATTAAAATAAATAATATTAAATATATAAACAAATAAAGTAGAACATGAATTAAATAAAAAAATAAGGAATGATATAAGTAAAATAAATAAAATCAAATAAATAAACAAATATTATATAAAATATGAATCAAATCAAAT
>NW_012069212.1:0-553 GCF_000956235.1 Wasmannia auropunctata | reverse complement strand
TATCAATGGCTTAATATGTATGTTAAATCAAACCATAACCATAACCATAACCATATTTTCAATCTAACCACAACACAATAAGAACCTCAATACATACAACTGTCAAAATCTCTGCAATGACAGCTCATGAAATAAGCGCAGCAGACAGCTCACGAAGTAAGCACAGCGAGACAACCAATCAGCATCGCGGAAAAGAGTCAACAATAATTTCGAGAACAACGATACATTTCGAGTTCGACTTAACATGCCTTTTTTTAGATAGGACTAGAAAAAACAAAGCGCGCGCTTTGCGCGCGTTCTTTATTCACTATCCCTGAAACACACACACACACACACACACACACACACACACACACACACACACACACACACACACACGCGCGCGCGCGCGCGCGCGCGCGCACACACACAACATACATTGATATCATATATTACTTTTATAATATATAGGACATTTTTAACATTTCCAATTCAAACACGTTGTATGATTAAAACAATTAAAACAATTATATATATATATATATATAGATACAGATCGGAAGAGCACACGTCT
>NW_012069211.1:0-309 GCF_000956235.1 Wasmannia auropunctata | reverse complement strand
TCAGACGTGTGCTCTTCCGATCTATTTTTATTTGGGACGAAGCGCCAATGGCACCACGATATGCTCTAGAGATTATGGATCGTACATTGCGTGACATCATAAATAATGATTTACCTTTCGGTGGAAAAATTGTAGTGTTAGGTGGTGATTTTAGATAACTTCTCCCTATTATGACACATAGTACTCGAAGTGAAATCGTAAATCTTTCGATCAAATTTAGTTCTATTTGGAGACATTTTATAACTTTTTCTTTAACGGAAAACATGTGAGTTCTTTCAGAAGAAACAGAATTTGCAAAGTTTTTACTAG
>NW_012069210.1:0-359 GCF_000956235.1 Wasmannia auropunctata | reverse complement strand
CGATTGCCGTTCTCGCGCAATTTGTCCAGTACAAATTTTCCCATAGATATATTTGGCGTTGGCTGTTCCGAATGACGCTCATATATCTTTCCCATCTTTTCAACAATAGAGTGGAGTTTGGAGTTTGTCTGACAAGCAGCGATGTTTCTATCTAAAAAATAATTTAATTCTTAAATTAAATTGATTAGTGCGAAATAAATTAGTTTATTTAAAGTTCCTCTACTTTTTAAATTAGGAAGTAAGAATACTATAATTGTAGATTAATATATAATTTAATATTAAAAACAAATTAAATAATTAAGACTCAGACCGACGAGATAAATCATAAAATTCAATAATGAGATCGGAAGAGCACACGT
>NW_012069209.1:0-348 GCF_000956235.1 Wasmannia auropunctata | reverse complement strand
CGTGTGCTCTTCCGATCTACGTTATCGCGGTCGTCTCCGTACGTGCAGCCTCACAGTGATTTCTTCTCCGCGAAAATCGAGCAATCGACCGTATTAATCCACAACGCGGATAGTCAGATCCGATATGCTCCGTGCGATGATTGGAAGGTAAATGATCTGTGCCGGCGTTTCCGATATCTTATATCCTGGCTCGGTGAAAACTCGTGTATCGTATGTACACACTTGTCGTTACTATACGCACCTGCGGTCATGTTACACTCTATGCGAATGATGTTTACATTCATGATATTTATCGGTACGTTCGATTCATGCCATTGATGTGGTTCCAACGTGCGATTTGATGAAAAT
>NW_012069208.1:0-348 GCF_000956235.1 Wasmannia auropunctata | reverse complement strand
TGTAAGGATATTCTAAACAAATGAGTATTAGTAGAAATAAAAAAATAATGATTGTTAATATATCTTTAAAGGAAAAATAAATGTGGAAGGGAATTTTGTTAAAATTTCTATTGGTTCCTAGGGGGTTGGAAGATCCAGTGGCATGAAGAAGGTATAGATGTAGTATTACTATTATTAAGATAATAAATGGAAGAATGAAGTGTAAAGATAAAAATCGATTTAGTGTGGCATTATTAATTGAGAATCCTCCTCAGATTCAGGTTACTACCATGGTTCCAATGTAGGGAATGGATGAAAGTAGATTAAGATCGGAAGAGCACACGTCTGAACTCCAGTCACTTAGGCATC
>NW_012069207.1:0-500 GCF_000956235.1 Wasmannia auropunctata | reverse complement strand
TCTGGTAGACGATCGGTTCGGCTTTACATCAAACACTTTTCAGTGGTCTTTTATAAAATATTACATACGTGTCGCTTCACCTTCGTGTGTTACATACATAATTATCAGATGCTGTGTCTAATTATCACAGCAAATAATTGGACACAGCATCTGACAATTATGTATGTAACATACAAAGGTGAAGAGATATGTACTTATATAATATTTTATAAAAGACCAATGAATTTAATTCTCTTCGTTTCAACAATTTTACACTTCTTTTTTTTTTTCTATCGCTATTTTATTCCTTTAATTCCTGTTTCTCTTAATCATTGTAAAAATGTTTCGACATATCTGTTGATTACAAAAGATATTGTTAGAAATATTGTAATATTTTGTTAAACAAAGACTGATACCTGAAAGAAAAAAGTAAGAGAAATGGAAGTTATCGATCTAACATGCCTTTTTTTAAATAGGACATGAGAAGATCGGAAGAGCACACGTCTGAACTCCAGTCACTT
>NW_012069206.1:0-454 GCF_000956235.1 Wasmannia auropunctata | reverse complement strand
AAACGCTTATACAATGAGATAGAAATATAAATATATATATTGTCATTCAAAAAGNTAATTATTGTGTAANCGGTTTTATCCACGGCTTCATTCGATCAGTTGACAAAATTGAATTGTATGGACGGGCAGTTACATTGAAGCCGGGAATGTCCTGGACGACATAACGATTTTTATTTAAAGCTTTAGACACAAGATACGGACCTTTGTAATTCGGTTTTAACTTTTTATTTTCACCCGGTTTTAAAGCCGAATCTCGAATCAAAACGTAATCTCCTACTTTATACTTAGACGGTTTCTTGTGTCTAATGTCATAATAAGACTTATTATAGTTTTTAATCTTATCGGATATTTCTGACGCTAACTTACGAGTAGTATCACATTCTTTATCGTAATCGAGATCAACCTTAGCAATTTGATTTAGATGCTTGACTAGATAGATCGGAAGAGCACACGT
>NW_012069205.1:0-310 GCF_000956235.1 Wasmannia auropunctata | reverse complement strand
GTTCAGACGTGTGCTCTTCCGATCTTGGTAAAAATGGTAATTTTTGGTAATTATGATATAAATTTTATTTTTAATAGTTATATACCCAAATAAGCTGTTTTCCGCATTAATAGATAAGATAAATGATATTCTTTTTATATTCTCAAACATATTCTCATATCAACATTGCATATTAAGCTTTTCGTACATGAAATACGTATACTTCATTACTTCCTCCATCTTTTAACTTACATTAAAATTTTGAAATTTAATTTTTTATTTTATTAATTAGAACTGTAAAACTTTTTCTGCGATATTAGTTGTGCTGGTG
>NW_012069204.1:0-511 GCF_000956235.1 Wasmannia auropunctata | reverse complement strand
TTGATCTAATAAAAGCGTCCCTTCCATCACTGGTCGGGACTCTGTTTTGCATGTATTAGCTCTAGAATTACCACAGTTATCCAAGTAAATGTGGGTACAATCTAATGAACCATAACTGATTTAATGAGCCATTCGCGGTTTCACCTTAATTCGGCATGCACTGAGACATGCATGGCTTAAATCTTTGAGACAAGCATATGACTACTGGCAGGATCAACCAGGGAGCTTCGTGTGTGCGTTTTTCTCGAGAGCCAGCGAGCGCAGCACAGAGAGCCGTGTGCGTGTGTCGGTACTTGCCGCCGGTCTTGCGAGCCGGTCGGCGACACTCTGCTTCTTCATTCGTTACATACGTAAACCCATGTGTTATACACCGAACGTGCATGTACACTCCGAGGAGTATACGCACAACGTCGGGTTTTGTTAAAAAAAGATCATGTATATTTTTGTTCTCATTCTCCCTATGATAGCGGCGCGTAGAGATCGGAAGAGCACACGTCTGAACTCCAGTCAC
>NW_012069203.1:0-343 GCF_000956235.1 Wasmannia auropunctata | reverse complement strand
CAGACGTGTGCTCTTCCGATCTTTATAATTATTTTCACTTATTTATAAATACTTTTTATTCTATATCTTTTAAGCAACATTCTGATAGCCACTATTAGTACTGAAAATCTATAATTCATATTACATTACATTATATAGAAGAAAGTAAAATGACGAAGTTGGTAAGATGACAAACTGATAATATTTTAAAGCAAATTAGAGTTAATAAATTAATAATTTACTAAAAGATAATTTTAGATAATGATACATAATTTCTATAGTAGCAGTAATTTTGTTCCTATACAGTCCAGAAAAGATAAATAATATAATGAAAAATAAGATCGGAAGAGCACACGTCTGAACT
>NW_012069202.1:0-440 GCF_000956235.1 Wasmannia auropunctata | reverse complement strand
GCCAGCCCGCTCAGAGATGTGTATAAGAGACAGGACCAGATGTGCTCCCGGAAGCCTTTGCTCCGTCCCGGCTGTTTACGCATTCCTTTTGATCGTGTTTTTTAACGCAACGACGGCCGCTCAGCTGAGCGGTCAATCGTGACTTTATCGCGACTTTGGTAACATGCCTGATTTGGCGGTTTCGCACAGAATGAAACAAATAAAATAAAAAATAAAATGCAATGAAACAAAAATAAAATGTAATAAAATAAATAAGAAATAAATATTAAAATGTAAAGTAGAAAAGGCAAAATAAAATAAATATTATGTATTTGTGTGAATAATAGGTTCTTAGGAATGTAACACTAATCATAACTGAAAAGTAATTTTTCTAAAATAGTTTTGTTTATCTTGATATTTAAACAATAAGAATAAAATAGTTTCGTAAACGCTGTATTTTA
>NW_012069201.1:0-305 GCF_000956235.1 Wasmannia auropunctata | reverse complement strand
TGCTCTTCCGATCTTACGATTAGTCACTGTTAAAATTAAACTCAGTTTTTTTCTAAAGTACACAGAAAATAAGCAGATTTATCATTTTATTTTTACTTTGAGCTTATTCTGTAAAAAATGTTTATGGATATCATTATTTTTTTATCAATGATATTAATATAATTTTCACGATTATATATGTAATTAGGGATAAGACATATTTTGATTTTGTAATATACAGACAAAATATATATTACAGGACAAAAAAACCACGTAATTGCAAGCCTAGAACTGTTCAAGATATTGAAATTTTGTAATATTAATTT
>NW_012069200.1:0-423 GCF_000956235.1 Wasmannia auropunctata | reverse complement strand
TGCCTAAGTGACTGGAGTTCAGACGTGTGCTCTTCCGATCTAAGGGAAATTAAAAGAAAAAAAATACATAGTAAGGAAAAATTGCAAAAGGGGTATAAATAAATATTAAAAATATTAGAGAATAATGAATTATTTAATATAAATATAGGAGATGAGTCTGTAGAGTAATATGGAGGGTATATTATAAATATTTTTACATTAAATAAAAGGTAAGTTAAAGTAAAAATATTTAAAGAAAATCTGATTAGGGTGGGGGATTTTATAGTAATTTTGTTTATTTCGTTTGAAATAAGGCTAGAAAAATATAAGAAAATAATTAATAAACCTCTAATTATAATTAAAAAGATTATAATAGAATAGATATGATTAAAGGATCAAGAAGTTATGAAGATCGGAAGAGCACACGTCTGAACTCCAGTCACT
>NW_012069199.1:0-442 GCF_000956235.1 Wasmannia auropunctata | reverse complement strand
CAAGAGTTTCCAAACTGTATAAGTCACTTGTGGGACAGATTAACCGAGCATATAAAAGCTGATTCGGAGGTTCAACAGTATCGTCGGTGTCTGAAACATTACAATCAACCGGGGCAGCAGACACACATCGATGGTCCTGCACCGTTTGTAAAGAATTGTAGCGAATGTCGTCGAGTGGCCGCGGTTTGATAAACCGCGCGATATATGCGCTTCCCTTCGAATTGCATATCCCTGGATATCAGTTTTGCGGCCCGGGAACGCGTTTAGAACATCGATTGGCTCGAAGTGATCGGGGCATTAATCCACTGGACACAGCGTGTCGCAAGCACGACATCGCATATTCGCGGAGCAACGAACTCGCTGAACGGCACGTGGCTGACAACATACTTGCCGCAAAAGCGCATAACCGCGAGAGATTAGACTCTCGGAGAGAGAGCCGCAG
>NW_012069198.1:0-362 GCF_000956235.1 Wasmannia auropunctata | reverse complement strand
TGGCCACGTTGATACCGCGATCCGACGAAAACGCGAGGAATTCCACCTCGTCTGGCTTCGCTCGTTGTATCGAAATACTCGCCGTACTCCATCGCTGAATTTATTTTTGCCAACTCTCTCTCTCTCTCTCTTTCTCGAAGTTGATGTTCAATATACCGGCTTAATTGTGTACTCGCAGATGTGAGTTAATGCACACGTTTAAAGTGCAATATCACCGTCGACGTTCCGGAATTGAATGGTATTCTTTCACCAAGATGATCTCTTATATCTATTTCGATTCTACAAAAATTTGTTTGCCGCACAGGGATATAATTCAGTCGAGAAAAACGACTCACCAGAACCTGTCTCTTATACACATCTCT
>NW_012069197.1:0-502 GCF_000956235.1 Wasmannia auropunctata | reverse complement strand
TTCCCACGCTGATTCCAATATCCAAGTATTTAAAATTAGTGGTTGTTAAAGCGAATCTTCTTCCCAATATACGAGGCATCTTCGTAATATGAGACGCAATTCTATAAAAGAATTAAAGCATGGAAAACATAAAATAAGCATGAAAAAAAGGACAAATCATTTATTAAAACTTACGGTTTCTCGATCGCCTCATCCTTCAGCGGAACGTAGAAATTCATTATAGTCGAAAGACAACAAACCAATCTGGCACCTCTCCGTCAAAATCTAGCACCACTCTGTCAAACGTTCTTTCGAATACTGATTTCAAAGTGCGACTAACAATCCCGCGGTCCGGCAGTTGTATATCTATACACAACTCCTTTTCTATAAATGTCCAGCTTTGTCCATCGTGGCGATTGAACGAAACTCTTATACCTCTGGCGTTAAATTCATTGGGATCCTTGTTTGATTGGTGGAAAAGGAACGATTTCCACCACACATCAGATCGGAAGAGCACACGTCT
>NW_012069196.1:0-456 GCF_000956235.1 Wasmannia auropunctata | reverse complement strand
GTGACTGGAGTTCAGACGTGTGCTCTTCCGATCTTGAGCGGCTACGCGCCGCTATCATAGGGAGAATGAGAACAAAAATATACATGATCTTTTTTTAACAAAACCCGACGTTGTGCGTATACTCCTCGGAGTGTACATGCACGTTCGGTGTATAACACATGGGTTTACGTATGTAACGAATGAAGAAGCAGAGTGTCGCCGACCGGCTCGCAAGACCGGCGGCAAGTACCGACACACGCACACGGCTCTCTGTGCTGCGCTCGCTGGCTCTCGAGAAAAACGCACACACGAAGCTCCCTGGTTGATCCTGCCAGTAGTCATATGCTTGTCTCAAAGATTAAGCCATGCATGTCTCAGTGCATGCCGAATTAAGGTGAAACCGCGAATGGCTCATTAAATCAGTTATGGTTCATTAGATTGTACCCACAACTGAGTCGACAAGGCACACAGGGGATA
>NW_012069195.1:0-346 GCF_000956235.1 Wasmannia auropunctata | reverse complement strand
CATTTTCATTTGGACCTATGTAATTCCATAAAAAATCAATAGGATCGTTTTCTAAAGTGTCGATCTAAAAAGTAGAGATTTCAAGCTATAAAAATGCTTTTTTGAACATCTCAATATGATCATTTTTGACGAAGTTACACTCATTTGAAGCTTGTCTATTTTAAAATTACAGAATACATATGCCAAAAATAAAAGATCACCTTATTTTACCATCCAAAAATAGGCAAAATTCAAGAGTGTTACTTCGTCAAAAATGATCGTATTGAGATGATCAAAAAAGCATTTTACAGCTTGAAATCTCTACTTTCCAAATTGAAGAGATCGGAAGAGCACACGTCTGAACTCC
>NW_012069194.1:0-393 GCF_000956235.1 Wasmannia auropunctata | reverse complement strand
TTTTTGCTTTAATGTTGAATAACTCGGTGAAAAAAAATCGTACAACGCTCAACAAAAAAACAAATTAAAGGTAAAGATTCACTCTTTTGAAAGCTGTAAACTGCATTTGCATGCGATTTTTTATTCGCGCCATGGAACTTGTCAAAGTTCGTAAAAAATTTTGAGATTCGTCGGGTCTCCTTTTCCATCCATGTAATTCCATGAAAAATCAGTAGGATCGTTTTCTAAAGTACCGATTTGAAAAGTAGAGATTTCAAGCTGTAAAATGCTTTTTTGAACATCACGATCATTTTTGACGAAGTTACACTCTCTTGAATTTTGCCTATTTTTGGAGAGTAGAGTAAGTGATGCTTTAATTTTGTTGAAAAGTGTATATATATATATATATGTATA
>NW_012069193.1:0-362 GCF_000956235.1 Wasmannia auropunctata | reverse complement strand
CTAAGTGACTGGAGTTCAGACGTGTGCTCTTCCGATCTTAATCATATTACTTCAACCTACTCCCTCCCCCCATATATGAATAAATATAGTTTATAAAAACATTATATTTTCATTATAAAAATATTAATAAATTAATTATTTATGCCTTATTTAAAAATCAATAAATTTTCTTAATATCTTCAATATTATGCTTTAATCTATAAGCTATTTAAATCCAACCTAATACATTATTATTATAATTCTAAAAAAATAAATGAACATAAATATATATATATATATATTATATTTAACTAAATCTTTATTAAAATATATTATTAAATAATAAACCTTAAATTTAGATCGGAAGAGCACACGTCTGAACT
>NW_012069192.1:0-417 GCF_000956235.1 Wasmannia auropunctata | reverse complement strand
ATTCTCGGAATTGCTTTAATGTAAAATATACTAATTTTTTACCCGTTATACAAAGCTTGCGTGATTTTTGCCATAATCTAACTAATGTTGGCTTATTGTATTGGCTAAAAGTCAACCTAGTCAACATAACCCAAGTAGCACAGTCTAGCTCGATTGGCTTTGACAGCAAAAATGTGGCTAGTATAACGTCCCACCAGCGTTAACTACAGCTATTTGGCAAGAAAAGTTATTTTGCTCGATTTTTAATTGCAAGAACGTTTTAATAGCTAATAAAAAAGTCAAAATCCAACTACATCTATTTTAGCTGTATTAATAGCTGTAAAGTCGCTGTGAAAACTATAACGAAAGTCAAAATTTAGCTACAGCTATTTTAGCTGTATTAACAGCTGTAAAGTCGCTGTGAAAACTATAACGAAG
>NW_012069191.1:0-779 GCF_000956235.1 Wasmannia auropunctata | reverse complement strand
GTGCTCTTCCGATCTTTTATACATAATGGTAAAAAATATTATGCTTCATTTGATTTCCCACATCTTGTAAAAAGATTGACAAGTTTCTTCAGGAAATATACCAACCTTTACTGTGATGGAAAAATAATTGCATCATATTCAGATTTTGAAACGACATGGCATATCGACAGTACCACAAAAGGAGGCTCAAATTTACTATCCCATATAACAGAAGCGCACATTCATCCGAATAATTTTGAAGCAATGAATGTTAAAAGAGCTTTTCAATTATTAAGCAATACTTTTGCATGTGCAATAAGAATAGCTGGTCATGAACAAGAATTAAAAAGTACTACGTGGAAAGCTACTGCAGATTTTGCAGAACGTTTAAATAATGTTATTGACGCTTGCAATAGTTATAGTATTAATATCAAATTTGGCGGGAAACGACCATTGTCTTCTAAAAATCTTGATTTAATTGTTCTGTTAACAAACTTTATTGAATGGTGCTCAAGATGGTCCAAATCAGCAGAAACAATTCAACAAATTCCTTGTTTCAAAGGATTTGTTATAACTATAACAGCTATTCTTGGAGTATATGAAACACTAGCAAATAAATATGAAGGATTTGAACTCACAACAGCATTATGTAATCAAGATTCAGTGGAGCATTTATTCTCTAAACTTAGACAACGTGGGGGATTTAATGCAAATCCAACTGCAAGATTAATCCGATATTTTCTTAGACACATTCTTTCTACAGGATATATTCTGTCTCTTATACACATCTCTGAGCGGGC
>NW_012069189.1:0-342 GCF_000956235.1 Wasmannia auropunctata | reverse complement strand
TGCCTAAGTGACTGGAGTTCAGACGTGTGCTCTTCCGATCTTATTTTTGGATGAAGTTATAATGATAATATTAGTATAAATTAGAATAGGTTATTTAAAAGTAAGGTGTATATTAGTTTTAAGAATTCGGCAAATTAAAGTTCAACTGTTTAATAAAAACATAGTTTTTTGATTATAATTTAAAATATGTCTGCGCTATGAGTGGGAACTTAAATGGCTGCAGTATCTTGACTGTACAAAGGTAGCATAATCAATTGTTTTTTAATTGAAAACTTGGATGAAAGAAAGAATGAAATTTTAACTGTTTTAGATTAATAAATAAAATTTAATTATTGAGTAAAA
>NW_012069188.1:0-319 GCF_000956235.1 Wasmannia auropunctata | reverse complement strand
TGACTGGAGTTCAGACGTGTGCTCTTCCGATCTGAGAGACAGGGAGAGCGTTTCGCATACAAAACTTTGACGACCTCAGAGCAGGCGAGATCACCCGCTGAATTTAAGCATATTATTAAGCGGAGGAAAAGAAACTAACTAGGATTTCCTTAGTAGCGGCGAGCGAACAGGAAAGAGCCCAGCGCCGAATCCCGCGGTTCCGCCGCAGGGAAATGTGGTGTTTGGGAGGGTCCGTTTATCCCGAGGTGCCGCGTCGCGTCCAAGTCCATCTTGAATGGGGCCACTTACCCGCAGAGGGTGCCAGGCCCGTAGCGACCAG
>NW_012069187.1:0-323 GCF_000956235.1 Wasmannia auropunctata | reverse complement strand
TATCCCCTGTGTGCCTTGTCGACTCAGTTCCAATATAATATTATATACAAACACAGCATTGCCACGAGTCGGTGTCGAGAGACCGAATGGCTCTTATGTGGCGCGCACATAGTGTTGGTCCCGCGATCTTCCCTCGTTCTCAGACGAACGTGATCGGATGAATCGTGGCGCTTACTGAACATCAACTCCACGTATACGAGTGCGACGGAAGTGCGAGATCCCTGGCGGATTTCTCTTCCCGCTTTACTTGTACGCCTTAGCGAAATTTTTCTACGTACTTTGAGTACGCACAGATCGGAAGAGCACACGTCTGAACTCCAGTC
>NW_012069186.1:0-414 GCF_000956235.1 Wasmannia auropunctata | reverse complement strand
TGTGCTCTTCCGATCTTTAGTGTGCGTTTAATGATTTTTTTATTACGATTGGTTTCTGCACTTAAATCTAGAAAATCTAAATAAAAGCAAGAATTAATTATATTAAATAATCACTGAGCACTCACTAATCTGTTCTCTCTGCTGAACGCATATTTTTTCCAGTGATAAGTGAGGTTATCGTTACTGTGTGTCTTTCTCTCGATGTTATATGTATCTCGAATTAACGTTTGCGGAGGATGTGCGGAGGATCTTTTACTCGAGGAGAATTACCTCGTCGCATATCCTATTTTTATGATTTTTTACTTACTGTCATAATAGAAATGTAAACCATTTGTTAGATGAATATTACAGATACAGATAAGGTATGTTATTAAAAAATTACATCATATTCTGTCTCTTATACACATCTCTGAG
>NW_012069185.1:0-569 GCF_000956235.1 Wasmannia auropunctata | reverse complement strand
GCTCTTCCGATCTGTTAATATTTTTTTTAACTAAGTTAAGTTAAAGTTAACAGTCTCAAAAATTTAACTTACAATTAGTTCAGTTAAGATACAAATTAGTCCATAATAAAACTGGTTAAATTAAAAGTTAAATTAATAAAAAAAAGAATTGAAAAGTTAAAAATTAAATTTTTTAAATTTCATAAATTTAAAATTTCTAAATAATTTCTAATAATTTGTAATACTTATTTCTGTCGAACTGCAGAAAAAGAATCTATTTCGAAGGCGGCTAAACTACATTTATTATATTATAACAAATACCTTGATATGCGTTCTCAAATTTAAGTTTGAAGACACCGACACAAATATGCATTTTATTTTGGGTATACAAGAAGCACTAAAAGTGTAAATTCAAGAAAGATAAAAGTTAATAGTTAATTAATAGTTAATTTAGTCAAAAGTTAATAGTTACCGATAAAATGTAATAATAATTTAAGTTAAAATTTGAAAGTCCAAAATGTAAGTAATAAGGGAATTTTGCGAAGTGTTAAGTTCTGATTTTAATGAAAATTTGTAAACTTATAGATTAC
>NW_012069184.1:0-392 GCF_000956235.1 Wasmannia auropunctata | reverse complement strand
TAAACGAATATTTAATAAAAAAAAAATATTAAATAAATGTTAAATAAATATTTTTTCCAAAATGAGTTCAGGAAATGAAAAAAAAACATTAAAAAAACATTTAAAAAACATTTAAAAAATATTGTGTGCTGATTGGGAGATGAACAAGATATATCATCATTATGTGAATATATCTACTCAACCTTTAAACTACTATATCGGTCTTACAGACCGCTATTAGAGCTTTACTAATTGTCAACAGTTTTCTTAATATTCATAAGAGACACTCTAAACTCATAGTACCTTCATACGCCATATATCTGTCCCTACAAAACGCTGTGATAGTCTTATTGTCATTCGCTGGAAACGTGTAAAATATAAAAAGATCGGAAGAGCACACGTCTGAACTCCAG
>NW_012069183.1:0-442 GCF_000956235.1 Wasmannia auropunctata | reverse complement strand
CGTGTGCTCTTCCGATCTTTTGACATTCCTCCTAGCGAGCCAATAATTATTGACAAAATAGTTGTTTACAACACAACTAATCTTAAATTAAATCTTGAAGATGTAAAAGTAACAGGATTTTGCAATTTCGAAATAAAGTCTATTAATACATCCTCCGATAGGCTTCATTTCGTAATGGATGTCGTGCAAAAACATATTGATGTGCACTCCAAGTATGATCTCGACGTACGTGTATTGTTTTCACTTGTTAATAAAGGATCGATTCACATTTCTGTAGGTACATACAACAGTTTATCTTACATTAAAACAAGACAAAAGTTTAGAATTATTTACTTACATATAAAAATTTTTAATTCTAGTTATTCTTTCATTGAAATAATCAAACTATTTTTTCCGCAGATAACTCAGAAGGAACATTGACCCTAGATTTAAAAATAGAAAC
>NW_012069182.1:0-364 GCF_000956235.1 Wasmannia auropunctata | reverse complement strand
AAGGCTCATGTTGAGGCGCCTGTTTATGGGTCTATAATTTTAGCAGGGGTTTTATTGAAGATGGGGGGGTATGGATTAATTCGTTTTATAGAAATTTTAATTAATATAAGAATTAAGTTAAATTTTTTAATTATAAGGGTAAGAATTGTAGGGAGACTGATTGTTTCTTTAATTTGTTTAGTTCAGATTGACATAAAAAGGTTAGTGGCCTATTCATCTGTTGTTCATATGAATATAATATTATGTGGGATATTAAGGATAACTAAGATGGGAATTGTCGGGGGGTATATTATGATAATTGCGCATGGCTTATGTTCATCAAGATCGGAAGAGCACACGTCTGAACTCCAGTCACTTAGGCATC
>NW_012069181.1:0-507 GCF_000956235.1 Wasmannia auropunctata | reverse complement strand
TATCCCCTGTCGTGCCTTGTCGACTCAGTTGTATGCTATACGAAGTTATTACGTTGGTAGCCGTTTCTCAGGCTCCCTCTCCGGAATCGAACCCTGATTCCCCGTACCCGTTACAACCATGGTAGGCGCAGAACCTACCATCGACAGTTGATAAGGCAGACATTTGAAAGATGCGTCGCCGGTGCTAGGACCGTGCGATCAGCACAAAGTTATTCAGAGTCACCAAAATAAACGGTGGACGGACGGAGACCGCCCGCCACCGATTGGTTTTTGATCTAATAAAAGCGTCCCTTCCATCACTGGTCGGGACTCTGTTTTGCATGTATTAGCTCTAGAATTACCACAGTTATCCAAGTAAATGTGGGTACAATCTAATGAACCATAACTGATTTAATGAGCCATTCGCGGTTTCACCTTAATTCGGCATGCACTGAGACATGCATGGCTTAATCTTTGAGACAAGCATAAGATCGGAAGAGCACACGTCTGAACTCCAGTCACTTAGGC
>NW_012069180.1:0-459 GCF_000956235.1 Wasmannia auropunctata | reverse complement strand
TCTCAATCACAGAAGTCAAGCAGCGTTGACTACAGTCGTGGCTTGGATGGGTGACCGTTAGTTGAAAAAATGCGATTAAAACCGATTTAAAAAAGTATCCATTTCGATTGAGATTTGTGTCCTGAAATAATGTGCGTGCATTGAAATGTATTAATCCTTACATTCGTCATAAATTCGAGTTTGGTTTCGAAAATTTTTTCTTGTAATTATTAGTTTGATTAATTCTATATTACATTTAGAATAATAAAATATATATGAAATTTTATTATTAGTTGAACATAATTAATTTTGACATATATATTCATATATCAATCAGTAACTTTTGGATCGACTAATTGCTTTTTTTGTATATACGAGCAATCGTCGAAGTTTGGATTGACATAGATTCCTATCACCTGATACTAATCCGTCTAAAGTGATTTATATCCAATTTGAATGATTTTAATAGATCGGAAGAGC
>NW_012069179.1:0-323 GCF_000956235.1 Wasmannia auropunctata | reverse complement strand
TATCCCCTGTGTGCCTTGTCGACTCAGTTCGCCGGTGCTAGGACCGTGCGATTCAGCACAAAGTTATTCAGAGTCACCAAAATAAACGGTGGACGGACGGAGACCGCCCGCCACCGATTGGTTTTGATCTAATAAAAGCGTCCCTTCCATCACTGGTCGGGACTCTGTTTTGCATGTATTAGCTCTAGAATTACCACAGTTATCCAAGTAAATGTGGGTACAATCTAATGAACCATAACTGATTTAATGAGCCATTCGCGGTTTCACCTTAATTCGGCATGCACTGAGAAGATCGGAAGAGCACACGTCTGAACTCCAGTCAC
>NW_012069178.1:0-338 GCF_000956235.1 Wasmannia auropunctata | reverse complement strand
GAGGTGTGCTCTTCCGATCTTTTGGTTTCCCGGAAGCTGCCCGCCGAGTCATCGGAGGAACTTCGGCGGATCGCTAGCTGGCATCGTTTATGGTTAGAACTAGGGCGGTATCTGATCGCCTTCGAACCTCTAACTTTCGTTCTTGATTAATGAAAACATTTTTGGCAAATGCTTTCGCTTCTGTCCGTCTTGCGACGATCCAAGAATTTCACCTCTAACGTCGCAATACGAATGCCCCCATCTGTCCCTATTAATCATTACCTCGGGGTTCCGAAAACCAACAAAATAGAACCGAGGTCCTATTCCATAGATCGGAAGAGCACACGTCTGAACTCCAG
>NW_012069177.1:0-488 GCF_000956235.1 Wasmannia auropunctata | reverse complement strand
AGTGACTGGAGTTCAGACGTGTGCTCTTCCGATCTATTTAATTATTTTTGAAGAAAATTTAAATATAAATAAAGAATTGATTAGTAAATTTGTGTAAATAAATAATATAATTAATGATCTAAATATTATAATAATTAAAATAATTAGTAGGTTAGAATTAAAAATAAATAAGTAAATTCTGAATCATTTTATGTAAAAAAAGGATAAAGGGGGGAGGCTTGCTAAATTTAGAATTAGTAATAAATTAATATATTTAAATTTATGGAATTGGGGTAATAGATAATATTGGGTTATAGATATTTTTAATTTATTAAATGTATAAAATAGTCTAAAGGTGATAATTCTGTAGAATAAGAAATATTTAATTCAGATAATAGATTTTATGTAAATTAGTAAAATTATTCATCTAGATTGATGGATAGAAGAGTAAGTTATAATTATTTTTATATTAATTAAATTAACTGAGTCGACAAGGCACACAGGGGATA
>NW_012069176.1:0-354 GCF_000956235.1 Wasmannia auropunctata | reverse complement strand
TAAATCTCCAGCAGCAGCATACTTGGCGCGCCCGTTTTTTATATATAAACTCAAGGAAATATAATACATGCAATTCATGCTAACAATACAATATTTATTAATAGTAAATATTTTATGTAAATTAAAAAGATTAAATATACATGTATTCACTAATAACTTTAAAATAATATGTGTCAACGAATAATCTTGTAATGCCTTTAAATTTTATTTAAGATAATATATATATATATATAAATTAAAAATATAACACTACCAAAAAGAAGTGAAATTAAAATATTATTTCAAGTATATTTATTGTAATTGAATTAAAAACTAAAAAAAATAATACACCTCGAAGATCGGAAGAGCACACGT
>NW_012069175.1:0-318 GCF_000956235.1 Wasmannia auropunctata | reverse complement strand
TGACGACGAGAGTGGGCGCAAGCAGTCTGTTGGTACTAAAACGACCCTCAGCCAGGCGTGGTCCGGGAATTGTATCCGTGGACCGCAATGTGCGTTCGAAATGTCGATGTTCATGTGTCCTGCAGTTCACAAGTTGACGCGCAATTAGCTGCGTTCTTCATCGACCCACGAGCCAAGTGATCCACCGTTCAGGGTAATCGTTCATCTTGCGTGCTTTCGCAACGCTGTCAAACATGTTTCGGTATTTGCTTCACTCCTCTCTCTCGTGGCCATCTCTCGCCAGATCGGAAGAGCACACGTCTGAACTCCAGTCACTTA
>NW_012069174.1:0-462 GCF_000956235.1 Wasmannia auropunctata | reverse complement strand
TAAGTGACTGGAGTTCAGACGTGTGCTCTTCCGATCTCGAGGTAATGATTAATAGGGACAGATGGGGGCATTCGTATTGCGACGTTAGAGGTGAAATTCTTGGATCGTCGCAAGACGGACAGAAGCGAAAGCATTTGCCAAAAATGTTTTCATTAATCAAGAACGAAAGTTAGAGGTTCGAAGGCGATCAGATACCGCCCTAGTTCTAACCATAAACGATGCCAGCTAGCGATCCGCCGAAGTTCCTCCGATGACTCGGCGGGCAGCTTCCGGGAAACCAAAGCTTTTGGGTTCCGGGGAAGTATGGTTGCAAAGCTGAAACTTAAAGGAATTGACGGAAGGGCACCACCAGGAGTGGAGCCTGCGGCTTAATTTGACTCAACACGGGAAACCTCACCAGGCCCAGACACCGGATCGTATAACTTCGTATAATGACTGAGTCGACAAGGCACACAGGGGATA
>NW_012069173.1:0-680 GCF_000956235.1 Wasmannia auropunctata | reverse complement strand
TCAGACGTGTGCTCTTCCGATCTTGAATTACAATGTACATGTCTAAGAAACATTGATCTATTAATAAATTATAAAATTAATGTTATATTATTGACTAATTGCTTAAATTTTAGCAATTACTAAACCTGCCACGCTAAGTCCCGTAAGAGTGTCGGTCTTTAAGAGTATCTCGTCGGTGCAAAAAATCAAGTTTAAAGAAATGAGAAAAATTGTTCATATATAATTATATATATATTTTTAATTATTTATATATGATTAAATATGAGCAATTTTTCTCATTTTTTCAAACTTTATTTTTTGTAAAAAAAACAATGTAAAATTTATTCTTTTAATTATTTTTGTTTCTTTCTTATTATTATCAATTTTATATTCTACATTATAGTCCCACTAAACACACTTTGTAACAGTTACGTTACCTGGAAGTAACAAGTAATGTAACAATTGTTATGTTAATATTACATCTGGAAGATGTAACTTGTTACTTTCATGTTACTATTTCAAGGTTATATGTAAAAGTTTGTCACTGTAACATAACTTTTTAACGTTAGAGTAACATTATGTGAATATAACTTTGATATAAATGTAACGTTAAATATTACTTATATGTGACATATTTTACATATTTTATTTTTTGAATTAGAATATAGATTTATAAACATTAGATCGGAAGAGCACACGTC
>NW_012069172.1:0-313 GCF_000956235.1 Wasmannia auropunctata | reverse complement strand
GACTGGAGTTCAGACGTGTGCTCTTCCGATCTTCAGATTTGGTTAAGTTATGTTAGTTTAGGCAAGGCTACGTTAGGTGAGCTCAGATTTGGTTAAGTTATGTTAGTTTAGGCAAGGCTACGTTAGGTGAGCTCAGATTTGGTTAAGTTATGTTAGTTTAGGCAAGGCTACGTTAGGTGAGCTCAGATTTGGTTAAGTTATGTTAGTTTAGGCAAGGCTACGTTAGGTGAGCTCAGATTTGGTTAAGTTATGTTAGTTTAGGCAAGAGATCGGAAGAGCACACGTCTGAACTCCAGTCACTTAGGCATCTCGT
>NW_012069171.1:0-316 GCF_000956235.1 Wasmannia auropunctata | reverse complement strand
GATCATTTCGTCAGTTGTAGCAATTTTCGGGCGCCCGGAACGCTTCTCGTCTAAAATGCTCGTACGATCACGTTTGTACTCGGCCACCCAATGTTTGACCGTTGTAAATGAAGGAGAGGCTTCACCGTATACAGAGTCTAACTCATCTTTTATTTCCTGAGTCTCTTTTCCTTTCAAATGAAGAAATTTTATCACTGCGCGATACTCGATTTTCTCCATTGTTGACAAACAATGTCAGCTGACAACTTTAAAGAGTTGCCATAGACAGAGTAATGATCAGAATGACTTCAAATTTTTACGGTTACATATGTCAAGG
>NW_012069170.1:0-447 GCF_000956235.1 Wasmannia auropunctata | reverse complement strand
TTGCATTTGTGTGCGATTTTTAGTTTATGCCGTGAAACTTTTTAAATTTAGTACACATTTTTGGAGATTTGACGCATTTTCATTTGGATCTATGTAATTCCATAAAAAATAAATAGGATTCTTTTCTAAAATGTTGATCTGAAAAGTAGAGATTTCAAGCTGTAAAATGCTTTTTTGATCATCTCGATACGATCATTTTTGACGAAGTTACACTCTCTTGAATTTTGCCTATTTTTGGATGGTAGAGTAAGGTGATCATTTATTTTTGGCATATGTATTCTATAATTTTAAACTAGACAAGCTTCAAATGTAACTTCGTCAAAAATGATCGTATCGAGATGATCAAAAAAGCATTTTACAGCTTGAAATCTCTACTTTTCAGATCAACACTTTAGAAAAGAATCCTATTTATTTTTTATGAAATTACATAGATCGGAAGAGCACACG
>NW_012069168.1:0-406 GCF_000956235.1 Wasmannia auropunctata | reverse complement strand
CCTAAGTGACTGGAGTTCAGACGTGTGCTCTTCCGATCTGTCAGGGCTGAGCGGCTACGCGCCGCTATCATAGGGAGAATGAGAACAAAAATATACATGATCTTTTTTTAACAAAACCCGACGTTGTGCGTATACTCCTCGGAGTGTACATGCACGTTCGGTGTATAACACATGGGTTTACGTATGTAACGAATGAAGAAGCAGAGTGTCGCCGACCGGCTCGCAAGACCGGCGGCAAGTACCGACACACGCACACGGCTCTCTGTGCTGCGCTCGCTGGCTCTCGAGAAAAACGCACACACGAAGCTCCCTGGTTGATCCTGCCAGTAGTCATATGCTTGTCTCAAAGATTAAGCCATGCATAGATCGGAAGAGCACACGTCTGAACTCCAGTCACTTAGGCATC
>NW_012069167.1:0-323 GCF_000956235.1 Wasmannia auropunctata | reverse complement strand
GTTCACTCGACGATAGCAAGCTGTCGACTGACTTTGTTGTTTACGTTTGCAGCGCTGTCGAAACGCGAACATGTGATTCTAAGGCTTTAACCGATACAAGTATTTGATTTATTATTAATAATTTAAATGATTTAATTGATTATTTTTAATAAATTTTTTATTTTTATAATTTGCAAACTTCAAGCGAGTATGTTTTATAAATATTTTATTAAGTATTTATTAAGTATTTATTACTTTTATTAAAAAGTAAAAGTTTATTACTTTTATTAAAAGTAATAAATACTTAATAAATACTTAATAAAATATTTATAAAACATAAAATA
>NW_012069166.1:0-390 GCF_000956235.1 Wasmannia auropunctata | reverse complement strand
AGAGATGTGTATAAGAGACAGGCATCTACGAATTTACACTAAAAGTTGAGAATGAGCGAAAATTCTTTACCCAACATTATTTTGAAATAAAAATTACAAACATTAATTTCTAACTATTGTATATACATTGCATTAAACACATTGTAATAACAGAAATTTCATATAATTCTAACATTATTTTAAGGTAACAATTACACATATACAATTTTATATACAATTTTCACACATTATAGATACATTATATTAATCTGAAATAAATGTTAGAGTAATCCTTAAAAAAATGTTTGCACTAATATTTCTAAAACATTTTAACAATGTTCGATAAATTCTATGTTATTATGTAACATTTTCAAAACATTTATATAATATTATTTAAAAATGTTTGAAAAA
>NW_012069165.1:0-316 GCF_000956235.1 Wasmannia auropunctata | reverse complement strand
TGCTCTTCCGATCTATGTTTTAAAAGCTAAGGAATAGTTCTAAATATGTAATCTGTCACTTCGAAGACTTGAGGACATCTGTATAATTTTTTTAAAGCAAATAAATATTTCTAAAAATGCAATCTCTCACTTTGTAGACTCGAGGACCGGCACATAATTTTATTAAAGCAAATAAATGTTTCTAAAAACAATCTCTCTCTCCGAAGATTCGAGCATATGTATATTTTTTTAAAGCATATAAATATTTCTAAAAATGCAATTTTGCACTTCGAAGACTTGAGGACATACATAGAATTTTATGAAAAGCAATAAAAAA
>NW_012069164.1:0-475 GCF_000956235.1 Wasmannia auropunctata | reverse complement strand
ACGTGTGCTCTTCCGATCTCTAGACATAGCTATAAATAGCACCAATAATACTCAATACATACAACTGCAATACAACTGCCTTTTTTTAAAGAGGATTTCAATTACACCTACCCGGGCAGTACGAAATTTATCAGAGTATATTAAAAACTGTCAAGTTCAATAAAAAATTTAAAAATAAGTAACGAGAAAATCAATTGTTATTAAGTTTAAAACATAATGTCATATACTCATAAGCACTTTTTCAGTCTTTTTCGAGTATGCCAGCGTATGCATCCTATGAATTAGTATGCCAATTACATTTTCTTATTGTACATGCTGTAAATAATTAAAAAATTAAATGGCATACCAAATACTATTATACCTGATCGATTGTGTTGACGCACATCTTTAAATCGACATAGCGATCTTTTCATCCACTTGAGCAGTATGCCAACGATATATTCCATTAATTTATATAAAAATGTGATTGTTTATT
>NW_012069163.1:0-437 GCF_000956235.1 Wasmannia auropunctata | reverse complement strand
TATCCCCTGTGTGCCTTGTCGACTCAGTCTGCCTTCCTTGGATGTGGTAGCCGTTTCTCAGGCTCCCTCTCCGGAATCGAACCCTGATTCCCCGTTACCCGTTACAACCATGGTAGGCGCAGAACCTACCATCGACAGTTGATAAGGCAGACATTTGAAAGATGCGTCGCCGGTGCTAGGACCGTGCGATCAGCACAAAGTTATTCAGAGTCACCAAAATAAACGGTGGACGGACGGAGACCGCCCGCCACCGATTGGTTTTGATCTAATAAAAGCGTCCCTTCCATCACTGGTCGGGACTCTGTTTTGCATGTATTAGCTCTAGAATTACCACAGTTATCCAAGTAAATGTGGGTACAATCTAATGAACCATAACTGATTTAATGAGCCATTCAGATCGGAAGAGCACACGTCTGAACTCCAGTCACTTAGGCATC
>NW_012069162.1:0-317 GCF_000956235.1 Wasmannia auropunctata | reverse complement strand
GTATGCATCCGTACAAATAAGTAACAATTAAGAAAATTATGAAAATGTTAAACGAATAATTAAGAGAATGTTTAATATCTCAGACTCGCTCATATGTTCGCGTCCGTTTCTTTACTTTTTAATATAAGAACAAATAAATAAATATATAGGTATATATATATATATATATATGTATATATTATTAATGAATTCAGAGTCCGAAAATACTATCCGTCAATTATTAGTATCCTATAATCCACAGCGCTAGATCTTTCGATTCGTAATGATAGGAAGGATAAATGTAGTAAGCTAGATCTTTAGATCGGAAGAGCACACGT
>NW_012069161.1:0-346 GCF_000956235.1 Wasmannia auropunctata | reverse complement strand
TACATTTTCTAAATATTAGAATGGAATTTTGTAAGCGAAAAACTGATCGTCCAGCAAAAGATCTCACTGCATTGTTTAATGCTATTAAAAAAATAAAATTGGGGAAGAAATTGATACGAAGCGTTGCTTTGTCATACGATATTTATAGAACAAGTTTGAATCGGTATGTTTTGCAGCTTGATAAGATCGACGATTTTTCAACAATCAGTAACGACGATCTTTTAATAAAAATTCAAACACTTTGTACGGGCGGTGCACCATCATCTTCTGACTCGGAAGAAGAAGATTTCTGCATCATTTGTATGAAATGCGCAAACATAACAGCCGGTTATTACATCTGCGTACA
>NW_012069160.1:0-461 GCF_000956235.1 Wasmannia auropunctata | reverse complement strand
CTGGAGTTCAGACGTGTGCTCTTCCGATCTTTTATCGTTCCAACTGCAATTTATGATAATTTGCACGCTTAGCTAAGGCAAAGACAGCAAAAATTGCGTCTAGCAGTAAGTGCTGGATTTTGCAACAGATGGCACTTCAATAAGTTAGATAAGAAAATTGCAGGAGTGAGACAAAAGATATTGTATGAAATTCATTGAGATATCACTGACATCGAAGAATCTGTTTTATCGACTTCGTGCAAATTTTTTCGACTTTCCAGCATCGCCTTAAGGCGATGCTGGAAGGTAGAAATTACCGACACATTACAGTTTAGTAAATTTTTCCGAATTGATTGAACGGAATTGAAAATCCTTTCAGAGGATTAAAATAGACATAAAATTGTGATATGAGACGGACGAATTTGTATTAAAATTGGAAAAAATTTTAAAAACAGCAATCGCCTGACGTAAACATTTTATTA
>NW_012069159.1:0-321 GCF_000956235.1 Wasmannia auropunctata | reverse complement strand
ACAATATATGCCGAATTTTGTAGAGTCGATTTCCAATCCCAAAGAAATTACTTTCAATAATATTGAAAATCGATAGATAAGATTTTCATCAACTCCGATAATTGTACTTAAAAGTGCTGGATCTTCAAAAAATCTTCGGGCAGTGTTGCCATCATTTGTGTTTCCACATCCTTGTTTTGGTACATCTACAATTATTCCCAGTCGTTGATGAAGTTGTTCTTGGATGTATTGCTTTCGTTTCTTAAATTCTTCTTTAAGTTTATTCGTGACACGCCATTTTCGTATATTTATTCTGTACGAAAGAGATCGGAAGAGCACACG
>NW_012069158.1:0-348 GCF_000956235.1 Wasmannia auropunctata | reverse complement strand
GACGTGTGCTCTTCCGATCTATAGTTTCCGTCCATTTTTACAAGTTTTCTAAAGCGTTCCTATTTATTAATTTTATCCAAATCCTCTTTATTTAAAAATGGCACGCAACAAACTTTATGTCATTTCTCGCTGTTTCTCGCTTCTGACGTCACGAATCCAATATGGCCGCGGTGACTAGGCAGGGCCCTTAAGCACTAATTGTGCTTTAAACTATTGCAGCTAGGCTACATTTACTACGGTAGCAGGGATCAAGGGTATATATCCAAAGGAAGAGTAATATAAGATAAAGCAATTAATTAGTTAATTTAATAAACTATTTTATTTTATTAAATTTATTTTATATTATTA
>NW_012069157.1:0-322 GCF_000956235.1 Wasmannia auropunctata | reverse complement strand
CTGGAGTTCAGACGTGTGCTCTTCCGATCTAATTTATGATTCCATAAAAATTACGTTTCATTACTCAATCACTTCAAGTCATATGTATATGACTTGTACAAAATATTTGATATCAATAACTGCCAAATACAATCTCATAAAAAAAATTTTATAAAAATGAAGATTTAAAAAAAATTTTATAAAAATGAAGATTTAAAAAAAACGTCTAACTGATATGTATCTTTGTATTCCCATTGGTCTTTCCATTCCAACCCAAGTGATAGCAGTTTTAATTTTTCGCAAACGTGTTATCTCACTCAATCAGATCGGAAGAGCACACGTC
>NW_012069156.1:0-673 GCF_000956235.1 Wasmannia auropunctata | reverse complement strand
TGTGCTCTTCCGATCTCCATTTGTATCTATGCGGCTCCGAAAAAACTCAGTTAGCCGTTTTCTAAAGTATTAATTTGAAAAGTGGAAATTTCTAGCTGTAAAATGCTTTTTTAAAAATCTTGTTACGATCATTTTTGACGAAGTTGCTCTATCTTGAAATTTTGTCACCGAGTTACAGTCACGAAATTAATTGTCCGGACATAGGTATTAACCCTTACTTGCCACACTTCTGTGGCGTGACGTGCTTGACACACTGGGGTGGATTGTTATAACAAATAATCTATTAAATATTTTAACTCAAAATTTTTTTATAGCTTCTCAAGAACTTACTTTTTAAAGTTATATGAGTGATATGGACAAAAAATAAAATTGAATAAAATTGAATAAAATTGAATAAAATAAAATTGAATAAAATTGAATAAAATTTTTTAAAAGTGGGCCTGGGGTGTGTTACACCCCAGTGTGTCAAACAAGGGTTAAGAGTTTATTTTTTGCTATAACTCCATTAAATATGGTAATTTTATAAAGATAATAATATTTAGACGTGAAAACTATTCCTAGTGATTCATTTTCATTAAGAGGATTAGTCAAATTTATTATACTTTTAAATATACAGATTTAATCAATAAAATTATAAAAATAATCGCGAAATTAATTGACCGGACAAACAAAA
>NW_012069155.1:0-312 GCF_000956235.1 Wasmannia auropunctata | reverse complement strand
GACTGGAGTTCAGACGTGTGCTCTTCCGATCTAATAAATAAGAGAAGTAAATAATCTATATTTAGGGTATGAACCTAAAAGCTTTAATTAGCTTACTTATTTATATTTGTTTATAGAAGATTGATTGATTTGGGGTGAAATTTTTAATTTTAATGTAAGAGTAGGGTATGGTAGTTAATGTAGTTGATTTGAATTTTTGTGATGTTTAATTAATAGGTTGAATGGAGGGTGTAAGAATAAAGTGAAGTGGGTTTAAAGTGATGGAATAAAAATTTTGGTTAAAATTTTAGGTTTTAGTGATATAATTGAATA
>NW_012069154.1:0-335 GCF_000956235.1 Wasmannia auropunctata | reverse complement strand
TATCCCCTGTGTGCCTTGTCGACTCAGTTTTTTAAAGCAAATAAATATTTCTAAAAATGCAATCTCTCACTTCGTAGACTCGAGGACCGGCACATAGTTTTATTAAAGCAAATAAATATTTCTAAAAACAATCACTCACTCCGAAAATTCGAGCTTATGTGTATAACTTTTTTAAAGCATATAAATATCTGTAAAAATGCAATTTTTCACTTCGAAGACTTAAGGACATACATTGAATTTCTTGAAAAGCAATAAGAACTATTTAATAATGTAATCCCTCACTTCGAAAACTCGAGGACACGTAAGATCGGAAGAGCACACGTCTGAACTCCAGC
>NW_012069152.1:0-547 GCF_000956235.1 Wasmannia auropunctata | reverse complement strand
GATGCCTAAGTGACTGGAGTTCAGACGTGTGCTCTTCCGATCTCGTTGTAATTAATAATAAGAGTGTTAAATATCTCGCGCCTATTTAAACTATCACGTTTCAGAGCTTGCGGTCGTTCTTGTTAATTAAATATAGGGTTTCTCTGGGCCCTGGGTGAGGGTCTGGCTCTTCTCCGATATTATTCACGGTCTGAACGCTGTGACTCGCGCGAGTTCCGACTTTCTTGGTGTCCTTGATCCCCTCGCGGGGTATCTTTGGGCCCGGGGTCAGGGTCGGGCTCTCCTCCGGTCATCCGATCACTCGCGATGTTTAGACTAATCGAGCATTGTGTCTGGGCTTATCCTGGACTGAGTACATTAAACCAACATCCAGCTGGAGCAGGGGTAAGGCCAATGTTATGGCGACCTTATCTTGAGCTCATCCTGCTAGACGTAGGAGGCCCGGTTATCACACGCCACCGGTAGTGCCTCAATTGCGTTTATACTGCAAGCTGCCCCGAAGACGGCGAGTCTGAGAGTATGCATGTATACTCAGATCGGAAGAGCA
>NW_012069151.1:0-698 GCF_000956235.1 Wasmannia auropunctata | reverse complement strand
AGTGACTGGAGTTCAGACGTGTGCTCTTCCGATCTGTTCCGGAGGTCCTGCTCTTTGCGCCCTTCTCGTGAGCGCGCGCTGAGTCGGCGACTGTAAGGACACACAGAGAGAAGAGAAGAGAGAGAGATCAGTGGAATTGACGGACGATATTGGAGAGCGCGCGTGTCAACGACGCGCACGCAATCCGAGCTAGCCGAGAGCGCGCCTATCTCTATGTTCTCGCGCGCGCTTGTGCCGTGTCACGATGCCGAAGCAAGGACGAGGTAATCTCGTTCGGCGCCGCGTTCCGCTCGCGCGAGTCACGCACTCCGTGAGCCGCGACACGCGCGCCGCTTCGCGCAACGCACGTACGAGACGTTGCACGCGAGAGACAGGAGGATAAGAGCCGCATATATTTGGAGAGAGGAATCGTGTCGAACGGCAGGTGACGATCCGCGCGCCGCTCTCTCTCACTCGATCGACCACGCCACAACGTTCGTTGCAACGTTGCGTCTGGGACCGTGGACGACGAGTGTCGAGATCGACCGCACGCGAGATCCCCTCCGGTCACACCGCCCAGGCGCGCGTACGCGCGCGCCGGCGGTGCTCTGCGAGCGAGGAGCGAGGCGTTGGCGCGCCAACGATCCGAGGGAGGCCCGCGGCCGGTGTTCAAGCACCGTGCCTGTGCCCTTTCGGATTCGGCGGCGTCGGCCGGCGCA
>NW_012069150.1:0-302 GCF_000956235.1 Wasmannia auropunctata | reverse complement strand
AACGTAAAAAAATGTTTGCATACATTTAGTATTAGACCCTAATCACTTCTTAATCCAATACAGTTTTACATTATGTTGTACTTATTATTTGTATTTTATTGTTATTTGGATTATCGATCATGTTATTTTATATGTTAACATTTATAAAAAAATAGATATTTATTTTTTCATAACTTTTTAATTGATCTATCACGGATATGTATTCATTAACATCAAGTAATCATGGATCATCACAAAGTGTCTGCAGTTCCCGATCACAGAAGTTAAGCAGCGTTGAGGGCAGTCGTGACTTGGATGGGTGA
>NW_012069148.1:0-568 GCF_000956235.1 Wasmannia auropunctata | reverse complement strand
CTGGAGTTCAGACGTGTGCTCTTCCGATCTGTGATCGGATGAATCGTGGCGCTTACTGAACATCAACTCCACGTATACGAGTGCGACGGAAGTGCGAGATCCCTGGCGGATTTCTCTTCCCGCTTTACTTGTACGCCTTAGCGAAATTTTTCTACGTACTTTGAGTACGCACGTTCCTCGACGTCTGAGTATCGCATCGTCGATCTAGCGTCAGGGCTGAGCGGCTACGCGCCGCTATCATAGGGAGAATGAGAACAAAAATATACATGATCTTTTTTTAACAAAACCCGACGTTGTGCGTATACTCCTCGGAGTGTACATGCACGTTCGGTGTATAACACATGGGTTTACGTATGTAACGAATGAAGAAGCAGAGTGTCGCCGACCGGCTCGCAAGACCGGCGGCAAGTACCGACACACGCACACGGCTCTCTGTGCTGCGCTCGCTGGCTCTCGAGAAAAACGCACACACGAAGCTCCCTGGTTGATCCTGCCAGTAGTCATATGCTTGTCTCAAAGATTAAGCCATGCATGTCTCAGTGCATGCCGAATTAAGGTGAAACCGCGA
>NW_012069147.1:0-612 GCF_000956235.1 Wasmannia auropunctata | reverse complement strand
AGTGCTGGAGTTCAGACGTGTGCTCTTCCGATCTGTGCATGCCGAATTAAGGTGAAACCGCGAATGGCTCATTAAATCAGTTATGGTTCATTAGATTGTACCCACATTTACTTGGATAACTGTGGTAATTCTAGAGCTAATACATGCAAAACAGAGTCCCGACCAGTGATGGAAGGGACGCTTTTATTAGATCAAAACCAATCGGTGGCGGGCGGTCTCCGTCCGTCCACCGTTTATTTTGGTGACTCTGAATAACTTTGTGTTGATCGCACGGTGCTAGCACCGGCGACACATCTTTCAAATGTCTGCCTTATCAACTGTCGATGGTAGGTTCTGCGCCTACCATGGTTGTAACGGATAACGGGGAATCAGAGTTCGATTCCGGAGAGGGAGCCTGAGAAACGGCTACCACATCCAAGGAAGGCAGCAAGCGCGCAAATTACCCACTCCCGGCACGGGGAGGTAGTGACGAAAAATAACGATACGGGACTCATCCGAGGCCCCGTAATCGGAATGAGTACACTTTAAATCCTTTAACGAGGATCCATTGGAGAGCAAGTCTGGTGCCAGCAGCCGCGGTAATTCCAGCTCCAATAGCGTATATTAAAGTAT
>NW_012069146.1:0-582 GCF_000956235.1 Wasmannia auropunctata | reverse complement strand
GACGTGTGCTCTTCCGATCTCTTGATACAAAATAAATGAATTTGTTTCTATTCGTTGTCACTTTTTATAATAAGAAGTATATTCTTAGAGTACTGACTGTATTTTGTCATTAATCCAGTATTGTTAAAAAGTAAATACTATTTCACGTATAAATATAAATATCATTGTGCTTACAATGGATCTGTGAAGTTGGCACGACATTCTGTCAATATCAAAAAAATAATAACAGTTCTAGTAGCACTTTTCATAGTTCTACAGTTCCTTATAAAAATAAAAAAAGTTCCGCATCTTTTATATAAAAAAACAAAATATGAAAATATGTCATGCTAACTTCGCGAATCTAGCACGACACTTTTCCCTCTAAAGTACAAGAAAACAATAAATATTATCACATTTGGCAACAGTTCCAGTTTAAACTATTCAAGTTCTATCATTATGTGTAATTTGAAAGCAAAAATTCAACAATTACCAATTTTAAATAAACTTCAAATATTGAATACAGCACGACATTTGGCAAAAAAGTGCCGTGCTGATTAATTATCGTCATTTTAGCGACAGTTCTCGTTAGTTCGGAAGAGCACA
>NW_012069145.1:0-374 GCF_000956235.1 Wasmannia auropunctata | reverse complement strand
TGTGCTCTTCCGATCTGTATTATTTTTTTTGTTACTTTTTTCGTTAATAACTTTTTAACGAATAACGAGCGACGGCTAAAACCATCTGAAGGTTACTTGGGGTCATGTCCTTGACAACATATATGAAGGACAAGATCATTGAAGCAGCCTCCTTTCATCGGTATATTTACCCCTACGAAAATCTACATAAGCATACCGCAAACATAAAAGTATCGATTTCCTCTCTAATATCTAAATCAGTCAAAAGTCCCTTTCGAGATGCCGCTATTAGAAGATCCAACAATGCAAGCCGTTTCTTTCGTACTGAATCAAAGTATAATATGTATATTATTATTAATCTACTTATATTCTGTATAATAACTTAATTTTATATA
>NW_012069143.1:0-419 GCF_000956235.1 Wasmannia auropunctata | reverse complement strand
TGTGCTCTTCCGATCTATTTCACAAAGATTGAATGATCTAGATATTATAGATTCTTGAAAAGAGTTGTTAATTTATATTTACTACAGCTATAGCCATAGAGTTTATGATTAATCTATAAAATTGCAGGCATTTGGAACATTTGGATTTTTTTCAATTCCTTGGTCGATGATTCCAGAACTATATCCCACCAAGTACATAAACGTTCTTGGAATACTCACCATCATCTTGGCTCTTTTGTACGACTATATTACTATACAATTGTATCCATTAATGGTAACGACTAACAGAAATGCCACCATTTACTTTTACTGCATAACAGCTATCATAGCTACTGTTTTTCTAACGGTTGCGTTACCGGAGACACGAGGGAAGACAAAAGCACAGGTTGAAGAAGCTTTTAGAGGCAAGTCGCAGATAC
>NW_012069142.1:0-461 GCF_000956235.1 Wasmannia auropunctata | reverse complement strand
TGACTGGAGTTCAGACGTGTGCTCTTCCGATCTGAAACGACCTCAACCTATTCTCAAACTTTAAATGGGTGAGATCTCTGGCTTTCTTGAACTATGAAGCCACGAGAATCTCTCTATCGGATCAGAGTGCCAAGTGGGCCATTTTTGGTAAGCAGAACTGGCGCTGTGGGATGAACCAAACGCAGAGTTAAGGCGCCCAACTCGACGCTCATGGGACACCATGAAAGGCGTTGGTTGCTTAAGACAGCAGGACGGTGGCCATGGAAGTCGGAATCCGCTAAGGAGTGTGTAACAACTCACCTGCCGAAGCAACTAGCCCTGAAAATGGATGGCGCTGAAGCGTCGAGCCTATACTCTGCCGTCAGCGGCAAGTGGGGCGGCCGTGCGGGGCGTTCACGCGCGCCGTACGCGCCGCCACGAAGCCCTGACGAGTAGGAGGGTCGCGGCGGTGTGCGCAGAAA
>NW_012069141.1:0-549 GCF_000956235.1 Wasmannia auropunctata | reverse complement strand
TATAAGAGACAGAACTTATTGTTTTGATAAAATTTATCATAAATAATTAAAACGTTTTCCTAATGAATTGTTTATACATGTTAATTTTTTTATAGTTCATAACTACGATTAAAAATTATATCGGTTTTATCGTTTTCTATCTATTTTTAACTGTTTATTGCGTTCTACCCTGTTAAAAATAGACAAAAAACGATAAAACCAATATAATTTTTAATCGTAGTTATGAACCATAAAAAAATTAACATGTATAAACAATTCATTAGGAAAACGTTTTAATTATTTATGATAAATTTTATCAAAACAATAAGTTACTGTAGACATTTTATCGATATTTCAACGATTAAAATTGTTTTTATCAGCTAATGATAGAAAACAATAGAAAACAATAGATAACAATTTCTTTCGGAACAGAGAAAGTGGAACGATAGATATGATAGGACACGATAAAATATTTGTCAGATCCTATATTAGTTTTTATCGTTTTCTATCGATTTTTTTTTAACAGGGTAACTACTCGAACGAAAATATTTTTGTGATTAGACGTAAACA
>NW_012069140.1:0-329 GCF_000956235.1 Wasmannia auropunctata | reverse complement strand
GACTGGAGTTCAGACGTGTGCTCTTCCGATCTGTATTGCGACGTTAGAGGTGAAATTCTTGGATCGTCGCAAGACGGACAGAAGCGAAAGCATTTGCCAAAAATGTTTTCATTAATCAAGAACGAAAGTTAGAGGTTCGAAGGCGATCAGATACCGCCCTAGTTCTAACCATAAACGATGCCAGCTAGCGATCCGCCGAAGTTCCTCCGATGACTCGGCGGGCAGCTTCCGGGAAACCAAAGCTTTTGGGTTCCGGGGAAGTATGGTTGCAAAGCTGAAACTTAAAGGAATTGACGGAAGGACTGAGTCGACAAGGCACACAGGGGATA
>NW_012069139.1:0-586 GCF_000956235.1 Wasmannia auropunctata | reverse complement strand
TATATATATATATACACAAACAAAATTCTATATAATAGTTGTCTAGATGATATTCAACTAAGAACGTGATGCTACAAATTATGTGTCTCGTACTCAATGGTACAGCGCTTGTGGGCAGGTAGTGTGGACCAAACAAAAAAATCCTCTATCATTTTGCGATCTTCGCAATAGTTATTGTAAAGTTTTCGGATCTGCATGGAGAGGAAACTTAACAATGACTATAAGTGAATGAATTTACTAAGATAACTGGAAACTGAAGAACTAAACGAAAAATGGTTAATACAGAGAACTGTCCCGACTCGACACGACAGAGAGCCTCACGCAACGTGCCTCGACCATTGGTCACACAAGTAAAGACGCGACCGACTTCACACATCATCTGACGACAGAGTGCGCTCCACGCTCATCTCTCATCCAATCAGACACAAGCAAATACAATGAGTGAACTCTGAACGGACTTGACATCCTAAATTGTTATCTCTCAACACTTCCCCTACAATTTAAGATGATTGACCTTAAGTAGCAAAACTGAACTCGCGGAATTGGTTTCATACAAATGTCAGCTACTTGCTGCTTACTACACACA
>NW_012069138.1:0-375 GCF_000956235.1 Wasmannia auropunctata | reverse complement strand
TGCGTCAAAATCTTACAGAAATGCGAGAGAAAGGAATGTTATCTTTACGATCTCATTTTCAAAATCTTATAGAAATGCGAGAAAAAGGAATGTTATCTTTACGCTCTCATTTTCAAAATCTTATAGAAATGCGAGAAAAAAAGGAATGTTATCTTTACGATTTCATTTCCAAAATCTTATAGAAATGCGAGAAAAAGGAATGTTATCTTTACGCTCTCATTTTCAAAAAAAAAAATTATCTGCGTACCTGCCTATACTCCCTCAACATTATACACAGTTTCGACTAAAACCCATTCGTCTCGCAATAAAAAATAAGTCATATTTCAAAATGCTAGCAACCCTTAGTAGGGTATAAGATCGGAAGAGCACACGTCT
>NW_012069136.1:0-334 GCF_000956235.1 Wasmannia auropunctata | reverse complement strand
AAATTTCTTTCATTCTACCGTAAACAAACATTCTTAAAAAGATATGTTTTTTAATCATTACGCTATAATTTTTTTTCATTGAGTTAAAATTAATGACAATTTTTAAGTAAATATTACATTTTCACGGTGAAAAAAAATCGTACAACGCTCAACAAAAACGCAAATTAAAGGTAAGGATTCACTTTCAAAAGCTGTAAACTGCATTTGCATGCGATTTTTAATTCGCGCCATGGAACTTGTCAAAGTTCGTAAAAAATTTTGAGATTCGTCGGATCTCCTTTTCTATCCGTGTAATTCCATGAAAGATCAGTAGGATCACTGTCTCTTATACACA
>NW_012069135.1:0-532 GCF_000956235.1 Wasmannia auropunctata | reverse complement strand
CCTAAGTGACTGGAGTTCAGACGTGTGCTCTTCCGATCTGAACCTCTAACTTTCGTTCTTGATTAATGAAAACATTTTTGGCAAATGCTTTCGCTTCTGTCCGTCTTGCGACGATCCAAGAATTTCACCTCTAACGTCGCAATACGAATGCCCCCATCTGTCCCTATTAATCATTACCTCGGGGTTCCGAAAACCAACAAAATAGAACCGAGGTCCTATTCCATTATTCCATGCACGCAGTATTCAGGCGAGGATAGCCTGCTTTAAGCACTCTAATTTGTTCAAAGTAAACGTACCGGCCCGACTCGACACTCAGTAAAGAGCACCGCGACGGGATATTAGTTGGGCCGCCCCTCGCGAGGCTAAGCCCACCGGTAGGACGTCCCACATCACGCCAGTTAAACACCGCGAGCGGTGAACCGACGGTGTGCGACACAGATTCAACTACGAGCTTTTTAACCGCAACAACTTTAATATACGCTATTGGAACTGGAATTACCGCGGCTGACTGAGTCGACAAGGCACACAGGGG
>NW_012069134.1:0-520 GCF_000956235.1 Wasmannia auropunctata | reverse complement strand
TATGTGCGTTAAATTATCAACAAAACAATGATATATAAAAAAATGTTTTAAGTAAAATTTTTATACTTTTCTATATGCTTTATAACTGTGCATATTTGTATATAATTTTACACACACACACACACACGCACACGCACGCGCACACGTATACACACACACTATATATATATGTATATGTATATACAGGGTGTCCCATAATAACCGCACCAGACCTCGTGGGCAGGTAGAGCCGATGAAACTGAACAGAAAAGTCCTGTACCATTTTGCAAAATTCGCAATCGTTAAAGAGATATTAATTTTTTAAGATCGGCGAATAACCGCATATCCGTCCGCCATACCGCTGAATGCAGGCGCGCGGCGAGATACAACTGTCCCACCACTCGTCAACTATCGGCTAGCAACTACCAGCGGTGGGGCGGTCGTATCTCGCCACGCGCTTACAGTCAGCGGTAGGCGGACAGATACGCGTTTATACGCCGATTTTTTAAAATTAATATCTCGTTAACGATTGCGAATTTTG
>NW_012069133.1:0-451 GCF_000956235.1 Wasmannia auropunctata | reverse complement strand
CTTTGTCCAATAATCGTGGTAAAGAATCCGTAAAAGGCACATTTAAAATAATTTTTTTATTATCAACACTAAGCTGTTTCGCTTGTGAATCAAATATACTTATAACTTTTTCAGGAACACACCAAGACTTTGTGGACAATGTAATTTCGATATGCCCATGACCTAAAGCGGGAAAGTTATAATTTATAAAATGATGATCTAAATTTATATCTTATTTAAATATCGGTAAGCGCAATATCATACCATACTGTTTCTTCAAAAACATTGCAGTGCCATAACTTATAAGACGACCTTCATGCACAATCGCGATTCTATCACCAAGTATATCGGCCTCTTCCATATTATGTGTACTAATTAATATCGTTTTCTCTCCTCGCATTTTCTACAAAAAATATATTAATAATATAAAATATGCAACACATAAAATATATGTATGTACATCTATGAACAA
>NW_012069131.1:0-370 GCF_000956235.1 Wasmannia auropunctata | reverse complement strand
ACGTGTGCTCTTCCGATCTTGTGATTTATGATACGTCTTATCTTGCGTAGGGATCTGTTTTCGGTTTATTAAAATAAAGAATGATATAATGAAATAAATAAAATAAAATAAATAAAAAATAAAACAGATAAAATAAAAAATGGAATTTAATAAAATAAATAAAAAATAAATATTAAAATGGAATAAAGTAAAGAAGACAAAATAAAATAAATATTAATATAAATATTAATATAATTTTGTATTTGTTAATAGGTTCTTAGGCATATAACAATAATCATGACTAAAAAGTAATTTTTTTAAATCTCAATAAGATGAGTCAAGTCATTAGACAATTAACTTAATTAAATTCAATTAGCATAAAATTCTATTA
>NW_012069130.1:0-336 GCF_000956235.1 Wasmannia auropunctata | reverse complement strand
CTTCTCCCCTTTCAAATATGAATCATTCCCACCCGATTCACACTTCTTTGAAATTATTGTATTAATTACCTTTTTAAAGAATTTAAAGTTCTAATTAATTATTCTTTCTCAAACTTAATTACTTTTGCGAGCCTTATCACTATTTATTTTTTTTAATAATTTTTTTAGGCCTATTCCCTTATATCTTCACCGCCTCAAGCCATATAAGAATTTGTCTTTCCCTATCCCTGCCCCTTTGATTGGGTATAATAATTTACAGTATCACTAACTACTTTAATGACCTGATAACACATTTAACCCCAAGATCGGAAGAGCACACGTCTGAACTCCAGTCAC
>NW_012069129.1:0-518 GCF_000956235.1 Wasmannia auropunctata | reverse complement strand
TATCCCCTGTGTGCCTTGTCGACTCAGTTTTTTTAAAGCAAAGGAATATTTCTAAAAAATGCAGTCTCTTCGAAAACTTGAGGACATGTATATAATTTTTTTATAGCATATAATTATTTCTAAAGATACAATCTCTTATTTTGAATACTCGAGGGCATGCATATAATTTCTTGAAAAGCAATAAGAAATTTCTAAAGATGCAATCTCTCACTTTGAATATTCGAGGACATGTATACATATATATATATATATTTATTAGAATTCGAAATCAGACATTTATATATTTAAGTGATGATGTTTTAAGTTCTTATAAATTGAAAATTTTTGTTAATTGTTATAATTTTGTTAACGTTGTAATTAATAATAAGAGTGTTAAATATCTCGCGCCTATTTAAACTATCACGTTTCAGAGCTTGCGGTAGATCGGAAGAGCACACGTCTGAACTCCAGTCACTTAGGGTTTCTAGATCGGAAGAGCACACGTCTGAACTCCAGTCACTTAGGCATCTCGTATGCCG
>NW_012069128.1:0-389 GCF_000956235.1 Wasmannia auropunctata | reverse complement strand
AAGTGACTGGAGTTCAGACGTGTGCTCTTCCGATCTAAGAAGACCCTGTTGAGCTTGACTCTAGTCTGGCACTGTAAGGAGACATGAGAGGTGTAGCATAAGTGGGAGATGGCAACATCGCCGGTGAAATACCACTACTTTCATCGTTTCCTTACTTACTCGGTTGGGCGGAGCGCGTGCCCCGAGGGCTTCGTGCCCCGGCGGTCACGGTGTTCTAGAGCCAAGCGTGTCAGAGTGGCGTGAGGCCTCGGCCGATCGCCGTTTGTACTCCCGCGTGATCCGATTCGAGGACACTGCCAGGCGGGGAGTTTGACTGGGGCGGTACATCTGTCAAAGAATAACGCAGGTGTACTAAGGCCAGACTGAGTCGACAAGGCACACAGGGGATA
>NW_012069127.1:0-351 GCF_000956235.1 Wasmannia auropunctata | reverse complement strand
CAGACGTGTGCTCTTCCGATCTCTCCTAGCGGCCGTCCTTGGCGGTTGCGTTGTCCTAATGCTCGAGGACGTCTGGGCAGTCGCGTTTGTGAAGGTGCCGGAAAGTCATAGGTTGGGTGAGGATGTTCCGACTCTCTCGGTGTCCTTGATTCCCTCTCGGGGTTTCTTTGGGCCCGGGGTCAGGGTCGAGCTCTCCGGATTACCTCCGCGCGGTTACCGGATCACTCACGATGTTTCAACACTTTGATTCTCGTGAGAATTCCGACTCTCTTGGTGTCCTTGATTCCCTCGCGGGGTTTCTTTGGGCCTGGGGTCAGGAGATCGGAAGAGCACACGTCTGAACTCCAGTCA
>NW_012069126.1:0-425 GCF_000956235.1 Wasmannia auropunctata | reverse complement strand
TTGAGACCAGAAGATATTGTAAGAAGTTCATTTAGAGATACTACTGACACTGAAGATTTTGCTTTATCGACCTTGTACAAATTTGGCCGACCTTTCAGCATCCTCTTAATACATTCGGTATTAAAGTCAGTCGACTGCTTGCTATTGTCGAGTACGTAAACACCTCGTGTGTCAGTAAATTGTCGCGTGTTTCTTTCTTCAAGTAATTTTTCAGTCGACCAATAATTAATCGACACGAATTAATAATAATTAAATAATAAATTTGATATTAAAATCAGTCGATTGCTTGCTATCGTCGAGTGAACGAGTCGTGAGTTAATAAATCGCCGTGTGTTTCTTTCTTCGTGTGGACTTTTCAGTGGATAGATAATTGATCAACAGTGATTGTAAAGTATCGTACGTAACGGATATTAATTAGTAGATAC
>NW_012069125.1:0-427 GCF_000956235.1 Wasmannia auropunctata | reverse complement strand
CCTAAGTGCTGGAGTTCAGACGTGTGCTCTTCCGATCTTTCATCCCACAGCGCCAGTTCTGCTTACCAAAAATGGCCCACTTGGCACTCTGATCCGATAGAGAGATTCTCGTGGCTTCATAGTTCAAGAAAGCCAGAGATCTCACCCATTTAAAGTTTGAGAATAGGTTGAGGTCGTTTCGGCCCCAAGGCCTCTAATCATTCGCTTTACCAGATGAGACTCGCGCGCGTTCCGTGCGGAACGGCCGAGTGCCAGCTATCCTGAGGGAAACTTCGGAGGGAACCAGCTACTAGATGGGTCGATTAGTCTTTCGCCCCTATACCCAGTTCCGACGATCGATTTGCACGTCAGAATCGCTACGGACCTCCATCAGGGTTTCCCCTGACTTCGTCCTGACCAGGCATAGTTCACCATCTTTCGGGTCCCA
>NW_012069124.1:0-451 GCF_000956235.1 Wasmannia auropunctata | reverse complement strand
GACGTGTGCTCTTCCGATCTTAATAAGAAGGAAACATAAAAGATAATTAAAGGAATAATTGTTACATTGTTTTTTTTTTAATCAAGTTTGAAGAAATAACAAAAATTGTTCATATACACTTGATAGCAAAATTAAAGCACCACCCATTCTGACTAAAAATAAGCAAATTTCAAGAGAGTGTAACTTTGTCAAAAATGATCGTAGCGGAATAATCAAAAAAGCATTTTAAAGCTTAAAGTCTCTACTTTCGACATCCATAATTCATTAAATTACTTACTGATTCTTTACAAAGCTGCACAGATGCAAATGGAGATGCATCAAATCTAAAAATTTTTTACCAAGTTTGCGAAGTTCCAAAAAATAAAATAAAAATCGCACGCAAATGAGGTTTACAGCGTTCGAAAGCGTGAATCTTTAGCTTTAATTTGAGCACCAGATCAGCATTGTGCGA
>NW_012069123.1:0-641 GCF_000956235.1 Wasmannia auropunctata | reverse complement strand
GACCGACGTGCATCGCAACGATCACGGTCCGTGTTTCATAGACGTTCGAGAAGCCGTACGAGACACGAGTAACGTGTACGCACGACCGCATCGTACCGCTCGGCTAGCCGAGCGCATCGCACCTCTTATAGTACCCAACCGACCGGACAAGCGGCCGGCGACGCACGGTCTTATGCACGGCCGCTTATGGGCGCGAACGTCGATAGACCGAGGCGCGCGGGACTTAGCCGCTGGAAGCGAGGTACCGCCGCGGCGTGTTGCTTTGGCCAAGTGTACCTCCGGCGCCGAAAATTCTTCGCTATCGGGGCGTAACGGACGACGGGGGTGCACGGGGGTGGTAGGGTGGCCGAATAAACGTGCGGGCGCGCGAATCGACGTAATATTAAGGGGGCTAGCGGGGAAGCGTCGATCGGCCAGGTTTACCTCCGGACCCGACCGAGCCGAAAATTTTCTAAGTCCCGCGCGGCGTGTTGCTTTCGCGCGGCGTGTTGCTTGCGCCGCGATTACCTCCGGCGCCGAAAATTCTTCGCTATCGGGGCGAACGGACGACGGGGGTGCACGGGGGTGGTAGGGTGGCCGAATAAACGTGCGGGCACGCGAATCGGCGTAATATTAAGGGCGCTAGCGGGGAAGCGTCGAAC
>NW_012069122.1:0-526 GCF_000956235.1 Wasmannia auropunctata | reverse complement strand
TGGATTCAAAGTTCAATAGTTTTATGATACGTAAATTCTCGTAAATTTCCATAGTCATTTATAAATAGTTGTAGTATTCTACAAGTAAGTACATGTTTTAAGTACTTAAAATCTTGTTGTTTTTTCATTTTTACAATTTGTAAATTTTTGTACTATTTTCTAAAAAATTGTGGATTTTCATGAAATATTACTTTTATCATTTTCTTGATTTTAGAAAATTGTAATTTGTGGTATTTTTGCGTAGATGTTTCTACCTTAAAATAAATATTTTTACAAAAATATACAAATTTATACGAAATAATAAAAATTTCTACAAAATTTCTATTTTTGTAGTTTTTTGTAGTTATTCATCAAAATTTTTTCCGCCAGGGCAGCTTGGATCTTATGCAAGACTGCTTTCGCGTCATTTCAGTTTCGTTCTGCAGACATCGCACGTAATCGTCGAATGTTATCGATTTTGCTACAACGTTGCTCTTGACGCCTTTAGCCTTCTTTGTGTCTCTCTTAGATCGGAAGAGCACACGTC
>NW_012069120.1:0-444 GCF_000956235.1 Wasmannia auropunctata | reverse complement strand
TGGAGCTTTATAACTCGAAAAATATTCAATTTAGAAACATTTGATTATAGTGTTTTGGAAAGCTCTCGAGATCAGCTACAAGGGACCATAAGATGGTACCATTGGTTTTGACCTTGAAGAATTATTTAAAAGTCACATGAAAGTTACCTCAATTTTTTTAAATGGCATCCCCTATTTTTTATTACACATTCTTATAGCTTATCTCGAGAGCTTTCCAAAACACTATAATCAAATGTTTCTTCATTGAATACTTTTTGAGTTATAAAGCTTCAAAGTTGCAATTTTGAAGAATGTGTAATAAAAAATAGGGAATGCCATTTAAAAAAATTGAGGTGACTTTCATGTGACTTTTAAATAATTCTTCAAGGTCAAACCAATGGTACCATCTTATGGTCCCTTCGAAACCAAACAACTTTTGTCTGAAAAAGATCGGAAGAGCACACG
>NW_012069119.1:0-560 GCF_000956235.1 Wasmannia auropunctata | reverse complement strand
GAGTTCAGACGTGTGCTCTTCCGATCTCCTTATTTCAAAAAAATCTAGTTCGACTGCAGTTGGTCGTACAAAATTTTTGTCGTACAGACCTTTTTTGTGTAAAATTTAATTCTCTACAACTTTTGCGTCTTCACTTTTTCTCATAAAAGTGAAACTTTTTTAGTTATTGACGAAAAACCGTTTTTTTTGGACCTTTTTTGCACCCTAATTTTCGCAACGACCGTGATACGGGGATGGGCTTTTTGTACCTTAATTTTAACCCCAAAGAACACCCCTCCACGAAGTGGCAACATTTCTAGTATTTTTTCCTATCGAAAAGTTCATTTAACTGGGCTAGTTAGTATTTTGTTTTTAGTTGTTTATAGAAGTATAATTTCGTTTGTAAATTTATAAAAAGTATTTTGAAAAAATGACTATCACCCGACTTTGAATTACAGAAAAAACAATAATATATCTTGATTTAGAAGCATTTCTAGTTATTTGTAGTGACTTTCCCGTCGTGTGTAGTTGAATCATTCAATAGTTACAATGTATTAGCAGTAAATAAAAAACGTAACTTT
>NW_012069118.1:0-533 GCF_000956235.1 Wasmannia auropunctata | reverse complement strand
GTGTGCTCTTCCGATCTTAAAGATTGATTTTACGCTGTTTCACTCAGTATTCGTTCAAACATGTCACTAACGTTTACACTGACTCGTAAGAGTAGCGTTCTCACAGCAAGCTACTTTCCACCCATAGATTTGATCGATGGTGAATACGAACTCGGCTTGACAGACTTTGAGACCTACTATTCAATACCTAATGTAAATAAGTCGAACAATAAATTTTACTATGACAAAGACGATAAGGAAGTTATCATTTTTGAAGGATCGTATGAAATACATGACATAGAAAAGTATCTGAAACGCGTAATTTTCCAATCTCGTTCCAATGATGCTACGGCGAAGAATGCAAAGACCGATGAAAACGAGGAGAATAAGGGCTCGTTGACTATTCGCGCCAACACGCTGAAAAGTGAGATAAAGTGCTTTTATCGAATAAATTTCACCAAACCTAACAACATTGGATTGTTGTTGGGATTTTCAACGAATCGTATCCTGGAGCCACAACAGTGGCATGAATCAGACACACCGATAAATATCAT
>NW_012069117.1:0-469 GCF_000956235.1 Wasmannia auropunctata | reverse complement strand
TATCCATTGGTATAGTCCAATTTTGATCGTTTTTTCAAACTTGATACACCCTTGGAATTAGTTTTGAAAATTATCAAAATTCGATCAAAAATTTATAGATCCAACACACGTTTCTCGACATTCTCTATTTACTGGGATAGTCCAAATTTAGTCGATTTTTCCAAATTGATGCTCCCTTTGGACTTAGAAAAAATCCTAAAAATTTTCAAAATTTGATCAAAAATTCATAAGTCCAAAACGAGTTTCACGACATTCTCTGTTGATTGATATAGTCCAATTTTTGTTCATTTTTTTTTAAGTTGTTACACCTTTTGAACTTTGAAATATTTTAAAAATTTCCAAAATTCGGTCAAAAATTCATGGGTCCAAAACACGTTTCTCGACATTCTCTATCCACTGGTATAATCCAATTTTTATCAATTAATCCAAGTATAAGCACCAATTAGGAAAGATCGGAAGAGCACACGTC
>NW_012069116.1:0-407 GCF_000956235.1 Wasmannia auropunctata | reverse complement strand
GAAGTATATATCTTTATTATTTTTATTTTTTATGCATATTATTTTTTGAAAAGCAATGAAAATTTCTATAAATATAATCTCTCACTTCGAACACTCGAGGACATGTATATAATGTTTTTAAAGCAAACGAATAGTTCTGTAAAATGTAATCTGTTACTTCGAAGACTCGAGGACATCTATATAATTATTTTAAAGCATATAAATATTTCTAAAAATGCAATCTCTCACTTCGTAGACTCGAGGACCGGCACATAGTTTTATTAAAGCGAATAAATATTTCTAAAAACAATCACTCACTCCGAAAGTTCGAGCTTATGTGTATAATTTTTTTAAAGCATATAGATATTTCTAAAAATGCAATTTTGCACTTCGAAGACTAGAGGACATACATAGAATTTTATGAAAAG
>NW_012069115.1:0-450 GCF_000956235.1 Wasmannia auropunctata | reverse complement strand
GCCTAAGTGACTGGAGTTCAGACGTGTGCTCTTCCGATCTATGCGTACTGAACATCGAGATCAAGCCAGCTTTTGCCCTTTTGCTCTACGCGAGGTTTCTGTCCTCGCTGAGCTGGCCTTAGGACACCTGCGTTATTCTTTGACAGATGTACCGCCCCAGTCAAACTCCCCGCCTGGCAGTGTCCTCGAATCGGATCACGCGGGAGTACAAACGGCGATCGGCCGAGGCCTCACGCCACTCTGACACGCTTGGCTCTAGAACACCGTGACCGCCGGGGCACGAAGCCCTCGGGGCACGCGCTCCGCCCAACCGAGTAAGTAAGGAAACGATGAAAGTAGTGGTATTTCACCGGCGATGTTGCCATCTCCCACTTATGCTACACCTCTCATGTCTCCTTACAGTGCCAGACTAGAAGATCGGAAGAGCACACGTCTGAACTCCAGTCACTT
>NW_012069113.1:0-470 GCF_000956235.1 Wasmannia auropunctata | reverse complement strand
GGAGAGGGCCACGTGGAGGTGTCGCGCCGGTTCGTACCCATATCCGCAGCAGGTCTCCAAGGTAAAGAGCCTCTAGTCGATAGACTAATGTAGGTAAGGGAAGTCGGCAAATTGGATCCGTAACTTCGGAATAAGGATTGGCTCTGAGGAGCGGGGCGTGTCGGGCTTGGTCGGGAAGCGGGTCTGGCTGACGTGCCGGGCCTGGGCGAGGTGAACGCTCGGCGTTCTCGCGCCGAACACGGGATCCGAGCTCGGTCCCGTGCCTTGGCCTCCCGCGGATCTTCCTTGCTGCGAGGCTTCCGTGGCGGCGCGAGCCGTCGTGGTCGTCCTCTTCGGCCGCCATTCAACGATCAGTCTCAGAACTGGCACGGACTAGGGGAATCCGACTGTCTAATTAAACAAAGCATTGCGATGGCCCTCGCGGGTGTTGACGCAATGTGATTTCTGCCCAGTGCTCTGAATGTCAACGT
>NW_012069110.1:0-432 GCF_000956235.1 Wasmannia auropunctata | reverse complement strand
TATCCCCTGTGTGCCTTGTCGACTCAGTTTCTTCTCGCTATTGAAGCGGAGAAGTCGTCGACTCTCGCACGGAGGGTGAGTTACATCGTTCGACGTATTCGGCGACTCGTTCGACGAAACGTCCGGTGTTCGCTCGCGCTTGCCGAAGCGTGCCGTCCAATATAATATTATATACAAACACAGCATTGCCACGAGTCGGTGTCGAGAGACCGAATGGCTCTTATGTGGCGCGCACATAGTGTTGGTCCCGCGATCTTCCCTCGTTCTCAGACGAACGTGATCGGATGAATCGTGGCGCTTACTGAACATCAACTCCACGTATACGAGTGCGACGGAAGTGCGAGATCCCTGGCGGATTTCTCTTCCCGCTTTACTTGTACGCCTTAAGATCGGAAGAGCACACGTCTGAACTCCAGTCACTTAGGCATCTCG
>NW_012069109.1:0-321 GCF_000956235.1 Wasmannia auropunctata | reverse complement strand
ATGTAGGGAATGGATGAAAGTAGATTAGTGATTACTGTTGCTCCTCAAAATGACATTTGTCCTCATGGAAGAACATACCCTAAAAAAGCGGTAGCTATTGAGATGAAAAAAATAGAGGTTCCAATTATTCATGTATGAGTCAAGTAGTATGAAGAATAATAAATTCCTCGTCCAATATGAAGAGATATGCAGATAAAAAAAAATGTAGCTCCATTAATGTAAATATTATGAATTAATCATCCGTTATTTACATCTTGAATAATGTGTATAATTCTTAAGAAGGCTAATCTCATGTTTGCACAATAATGCATAGATAATATA
>NW_012069108.1:0-378 GCF_000956235.1 Wasmannia auropunctata | reverse complement strand
ACGTGTGCTCTTCCGATCTGTGATTACGATTTATTACATCTGTTGGCATGCAAATCTTTTTCATTGTTTCCTCTAGAGGTATTGGTAGATGAAATGTTCTGCCTTTAACTTTTTTTTGAAGATGTGAATGTGGCAAATTTTTTTTTGATACTGTTTCCATTGTTTGTACTACTTGAAAAGCACAACTTTGGCTCTCTGTATCAAGATCTTTTCATAATCATTTAATGTAGTTATTATGTCGGGTTTATTGACATATAGATTATTGAAAATACACGTTGGAGGTAAATTATCGTTACGAAAATATGTCAAACAATATTTACAAATATAAAATGTGTTTGTTAAATCGATCTTTAAATCATTTACTAATCTTTGCCAACA
>NW_012069107.1:0-506 GCF_000956235.1 Wasmannia auropunctata | reverse complement strand
TAGTGGGTAATTTGCGCGCCTGCTGCCTTCCTTGGATGTGGTAGCCGTTTCTCAGGCTCCCTCTCCGGAATCGAACCCTGATTCCCCGTTACCCGTTACAACCATGGTAGGCGCAGAACCTACCATCGACAGTTGATAAGGCAGACATTTGAAAGATGCGTCGCCGGTGCTAGGACCGTGCGATCAGCACAAAGTTATTCAGAGTCACCAAAATAAACGGTGGACGGACGGAGACCGCCCGCACCGATTGGTTTTGATCTAATAAAAGCGTCCCTTCCATCACTGGTCGGGACTCTGTTTTGCATGTATTAGCTCTAGAATTACCACAGTTATCCAAGTAAATGTGGGTACAATCTAATGAACCATAACTGATTTAATGAGCCATTCGCGGTTTCACCTTAATTCGGCATGCACTGAGACATGCATGGCTTAATCTTTGAGACAAGCATATGACTACTGGCAGGATCAACCAAGATCGGAAGAGCACACGTCTGAACTCCAGTCAC
>NW_012069106.1:0-497 GCF_000956235.1 Wasmannia auropunctata | reverse complement strand
TGACTGGAGTTCAGACGTGTGCTCTTCCGATCTGGATTCCCTTTCGCCCGACGGGCGTGTGTCGTTCGCTCTATCTCTCTCTTACTTTTTACAGTAATCGATCATTTTGGCTAGGACAACACTAGAGTATAGTACGCCGTCATTGACATAGGATTTCTCCTAGGGCTTAGGATCGACTGACTCGTGTGCAACGGCTGTTCACACGAAACCCTTCTCCACGTCAGTCCTCCAGGGCCTCGCTGGAGTATTTGCTACTACCACCAAGATCTGCACCGACGGCGGCTCCAGGCAGGCTCGCGCCCAGACCCTTCTGCGCACACCGCCGCGACCCTCCTACTCGTCAGGGCTTCGTGGCGGCGCGTACGGCGCGCGTGAACGCCCCGCACGGCCGCCCCACTTGCCGCTGACGGCAGAGTATAGGCTCGACGCTTCAGCGCCATCCATTTTCAGGGCTAGTTGCTTCGGCAGGTGAGTTGTTACACACTCCTTAGCGGATA
>NW_012069105.1:0-775 GCF_000956235.1 Wasmannia auropunctata | reverse complement strand
GACTGGAGTTCAGACGTGTGCTCTTCCGATCTGAGGCCCTGGAGGACTGACGTGGAGAAGGGTTTCGTGTGAACAGCCGTTGCACACGAGTCAGTCGATCCTAAGCCCTAGGAGAAATCCTATGTCAATGACGGCGTACTATACTCTAGTGTTGTCCTAGCCAAAATGATCGATTACTGTAAAAAGTAAGAGAGAGATAGAGCGAACGACACACGCCCGTCGGGCGAAAGGGAATCCGGTTCCTATTCCGGAACCCGGCAGCGGAACCGCATACAATTCGGGCCCTCGTAAGAGTGTTCGTCGGGGTAACCCAAAATGACCTGGAGACGCCGTCGGGAGATCCGGGAAGAGTTTTCTTTTCTGTATAAGCGTTCGAGTTCCCTGGAAACCTCTAGCAGGGAGATAGGGTTTGGAACGCGAAGAGCACCGCAGTTGCGGCGGTGTCCGGATCTTCCCCTCGGACCTTGAAAATCCAGGAGAGGGCCACGTGGAAGTGTCGCGCCGGTTCGTACCCATATCCGCAGCAGGTCTCCAAGGTAAAGAGCCTCTAGTCGATAGACTAATGTAGGTAAGGGAAGTCGGCAAATTGGATCCGTAACTTCGGAATAAGGATTGGCTCTGAGGAGCGGGGCGTGTCGGGCTTGGTCGGGAAGCGGGTCTGGCTGACGTGCCGGGCCTGGGCGAGGTGAACGCTCGGCGTTCTCGCGCCGAACACGGGATCCGAGCTCGGTCCCGTGCCTTGGCCTCCCGCGATCTTCCTTGCTGCGAGGCTTCA
>NW_012069104.1:0-385 GCF_000956235.1 Wasmannia auropunctata | reverse complement strand
ATGCCTAAGTGACTGGAGTTCAGACGTGTGCTCTTCCGATCTTACTCAAAGTACGTAGAAAAATTTCGCTAAGGCGTACAAGTAAAGCGGGAAGAGAAATCCGCCAGGGATCTCGCACTTCCGTCGCACTCGTATACGTGGAGTTGATGTTCAGTAAGCGCCACGATTCATCCGATCACGTTCGTCTGAGAACGAGGGAAGATCGCGGGACCAACACTATGTGCGCGCCACATAAGAGCCATTCGGTCTCTCGACACCGACTCGTGGCAATGCTGTGTTTGTATATAATATTATATTGGACGGCACGCTTCGGCAAGCGCGAGCGAACACCGGACGTTTCGTCGAACGAGTCGCCGAACTGAGTCGACAAGGCACACAGGGGATA
>NW_012069103.1:0-506 GCF_000956235.1 Wasmannia auropunctata | reverse complement strand
GCTCTTCCGATCTGTAAATGAAATGTATTTTTCTTTTGTTACCGGAAGTAAATCTACGTTTCCATCGTACGCGGTAGCTATTTCTTTGATAATAAAATGCGCGTCATAGTCCGATAAATTGTGGAAAACTACGGGAATGCAATGCGAATTTTTGTAGTTTAAATTACAGTTAGAATGCGCGGGACCTCTGAATTGACCAGTTAGATGGCAGTGATCGCGTACCCGGGTGTTGTCAGGCGCAAACGGTTTCTCGCATATGTGACAATTCGCGGCGCTGTTAAATTTATCGCGTTCGTCGCGCGTCAATTCCGTCATCGGAACGTTACTGGACAGAGCGGACTTTACTCTGTGCGCTAAATCTTTAAGTTCTTCGACGAACCACGCTATGCAATCCTTATCGCGCCGAAATCGATATGCTGACAACGAGTTGTCGTACGAACAATGAACGTAATAAGCTATACTAAATATCCGATGATGATGCTGGTACTTGTAGCTCGTTGTTTCCT
>NW_012069102.1:0-450 GCF_000956235.1 Wasmannia auropunctata | reverse complement strand
GAGTTCAGACGTGTGCTCTTCCGATCTAAAGATGAAAACAATGGCGCAATCATGACCGAATTCGTCGGGCTTAGAGCAAAGATGTATGCTTTGCGTGTTGATGGTAAAAAAGATACAAAAAAGGTAAAAGGTGTCAAGAGTAATGTCGTAGCAAAATCGATAACATTTAACGATTACGTGCGATGTCTGCTGGACGAAACCGAAATGACGCGACAGCAATCTTGCATAAGATCAAAATTGCACGAAGTGTATACGATATCCGAGACGAAGCTCGCTCTAAGTCCATACGATGATAAGCGATACATTGTGCCTGATTCTACCGATCATTCTACCCTGCCATGGGGACATTATAAGATACCATTATAATTAAAAAACTCGCATACTTGTAATAAACACATATGGTATATTTGTAATAATCTCATATATTTTAATAGACATAATGTTTTATGC
>NW_012069101.1:0-557 GCF_000956235.1 Wasmannia auropunctata | reverse complement strand
AAAAAATTTAATTTAATAAATTAAAATATAATATTACCAAAAAGAAGTGAAATCAAAATATTATTTCGAGTATATTTATTGTAATTAAATTAAAAACTAAAAAAATAATATACTTCGAAAAAAATATTGTATCAAATTAAACAAATAAAATCCAAGTTGTATTATTTTCAATGTATACGTAAAAAATAAAAACAAGAAATGCAATAAATAGCGTTTTGAGGACCGCAGTAATTAAAAAGGGATTTCGATAACAAGTAGCAAATTACGTGATAGAAAAATCAAAAATAGGAAGAATTCTCCAGCAGCAGCATACTTGGCGCGCCCGTTTTTTATATACAGGGTGTCCCATAATAACCGCACCAGACCTCGTGGGCAGGTAAAGCAAATAAAACTGAACAGAAAAGTCCTGTACCATTTTGCAAAATTCGCAATCGTTAAAGAGATATTAATTTTTGAAGATCGGCGAATAAACGCATATCCGTCCGCCATACCGCTGAATGCAGGCGCGCGGCGAGATACAACTGTCCCACCACTCGTCAACCATCGGCTAGCAACTA
>NW_012069100.1:0-482 GCF_000956235.1 Wasmannia auropunctata | reverse complement strand
CACGAGACACAGAAGTGACTCAATGGACCGAAAAACGGAGCGAGAAGTACGATAAACATTTTTCAACGATCTCCAAAATCAGACCGTATCCCGTATCTTTTCACATACCGAATCTATCGCGAGAAGTATCGACGATAAAACGCAATGTCAGTTACAGGTGTCAGGGAAGAGCTGAAACAGAAATATGACATGATTAACGACAAATTATAATTTTCAGAAGAAAGACACTGTGAAATTTAGACCGAAGGGACTGCTATGAAAAAAAAATTTAAGGGGAAATTAAGAAGGGCCTGTCAAAAATATATTCAATGCGCGTTCATTACTATTATTCTGTCCAGATGAATACACTTTATTCGTTTATCATCTCGTGTCTCTGCTGCAGCTTCTCCATGGCACGTGCAAAAGACATTGCGTATTGCGCGTTTCGCGAAATCACGAATTTATTTAATTATCGAGATCGGAAGAGCACACGTCTGAACTCC
>NW_012069098.1:0-361 GCF_000956235.1 Wasmannia auropunctata | reverse complement strand
TATCCCCTGTGTGCCTTGTCGACTCAGTCATGCACTGAGACATGCATGGCTTAATCTTTGAGACAAGCATATGACTACTGGCAGGATCAACCAGGGAGCTTCGTGTGTGCGTTTTTCTCGAGAGCCAGCGAGCGCAGCACAGAGAGCCGTGTGCGTGTGTCGGTACTTGCCGCCGGTCTTGCGAGCCGGTCGGCGACACTCTGCTTCTTCATTCGTTACATACGTAAACCCATGTGTTATACACCGAACGTGCATGTACACTCCGAGGAGTATACGCACAACGTCGGGTTTTGTTAAAAAAAGATCATGTATATAGATCGGAAGAGCACACGTCTGAACTCCAGTCACTTAGGCATCTCGT
>NW_012069097.1:0-327 GCF_000956235.1 Wasmannia auropunctata | reverse complement strand
AAGTGACTGGAGTTCAGACGTGTGCTCTTCCGATCTTTAATAAGTGATCCCAAGTTATAATCCCTCAAGTTACATTTATTTTCAAAGGAGGTATTAAAGTTTTAAATTGCGCTAATTACAAAGAGAATCTCGTTATCTTGAAAATGAATTGTTATACTATTTTTTAAAAATAACATTCAAGTGGGATAGTATCTCTAATAAAACAATAAAACCCAAAGGAACCTTATTTTTGAACCATTCAGGACTCTTTCGATTGCTATTCAAGTGGTAGTAATTGTTTTATTCTTCAAAATATTATTACATAACAAAATTGCGTTACCTTACACA
>NW_012069096.1:0-365 GCF_000956235.1 Wasmannia auropunctata | reverse complement strand
GCCTAAGTGACTGGAGTTCAGACGTGTGCTCTTCCGATCTTTTATTTTAGAAATTTCAGTCTCACTAATCCAAGCTTATGTATTTTCAGTTCTATCCACCTTATACAGAAGAGAATCTTAATTTAATAGACGCTTATTATGAATAAACAAAATCACCCCTTCCACTTAGTCAGAGTTAGACCATGGCCTATTATTATCTCATTTAGATTATTTAATAATTTAATTTGCACAGTCAGATGATTTCATAATATAAATTATTTTTATTATTAACTATCCCTTGCACATTTTTATGCGCATATCAGTGATGACGAGATGTAACACGAGAATCAACATTCCAAGGCTGACATACATTAAACGTATACAAT
>NW_012069095.1:0-371 GCF_000956235.1 Wasmannia auropunctata | reverse complement strand
CTAAGTGACTGGGTTCAGACGTGTGCTCTTCCGATCTTGAAGCAAATACCGAAACATGTTTGACAGCGTTGCGAAAGCACGCAAGATGAACGATTACCCTGAACGGTGGATCACTTGGCTCGTGGGTCGATGAAGAACGCAGCTAATTGCGCGTCAACTTGTGAACTGCAGGACACATGAACATCGACATTTCGAACGCACATTGCGGTCCACGGATACAATTCCCGGACCACGCCTGGCTGAGGGTCGTTTTAGTACCAACAGACTGCTTGCGCCCACTCTCGTCGTCGCGCACCCGCCTTAACACTTTGGTGGTGCGCGCGACGATATAGAGAGAGGAGCGACTGAGTCGACAAGGCACACAGGGGATA
>NW_012069094.1:0-328 GCF_000956235.1 Wasmannia auropunctata | reverse complement strand
AAGTGACTGGAGTTCAGACGTGTGCTCTTCCGATCTCATTGCCGATGTTGCCGGGAAGATGACCAAACTTGATCATTTAGAGGAAGTAAAAGTCGTAACAAGGTTTCCGTAGGTGAACCTGCGGAAGGATCATTAACGTTCCGGAGGTCCTGCTCTTTGCGCCCTTCTCGTGAGCGCGCGCTGAGTCGGCGACTGTAAGGACACACAGAGAGAAGAGAAGAGAGAGAGATCAGTGGAATTGACGGACGATATTGGAGAGCGCGCGTGTCAACGACGCGCACGCAATCCGAGCTAGCCGAGACTGAGTCGACAAGGCACACAGGGGATA
>NW_012069093.1:0-500 GCF_000956235.1 Wasmannia auropunctata | reverse complement strand
CTGACAGTTTGCACTTTATGTATTATGTAAAGACAAAAAATGTTATTATAAAAAAGAAAATATTGTACAATGTTATCGCGGAATGTGTTTGCAGAAATATCAATAAAAATAATCTTATATTCACATATGTAATCCTTATATCGATATTAATAAAAGGGGCAATAAGTCAGCTTTTGTTTTTAGGAGTTGCGCGTGCCGTACCTGAGCGCGCCAACTTTAGACGATCTGATTAGTTAACTTTAAACATTTATAATTCAAAAACTATTATAGTCTCAACATTTTGGTATTGGAACTTTTGTCTTAAAATGATCTCAGGAATCTACCCTTAAGCGTTAGTCCGGTCATTACGGGACACCCTGTATATATATATAACATGTCTATGAATGTACACACACATGCGCAATCAATAACAAACACGAAAATGTACCTTCGAATAAGCATACAGAATTAGCTATTTTGGCAGAGTCTAATGTACAATAACTCAAAAACTACTCCTTTTT
>NW_012069092.1:0-308 GCF_000956235.1 Wasmannia auropunctata | reverse complement strand
TAAGTGACTGGAGTTCAGACGTGTGCTCTTCCGATCTTCTCACTTTGTAGACTCGAGGACCGGCACATAATTTTATTAAAGCAAATAAATGTTTCTAAAAACAATCTCTCTCTCCGAAGATTCGAGCATATGTATATTTTTTTAAAGCATATAAATATTTCTAAAAATGCAATTTTGCACTTCGAAGACTTGAGGACATACATAGAATTTTATGAAAAGCAATAAAAAATTTCTAAAAATGCAATCTCTCACTTCGAAGACTCGAGGTCATGTATATAATGTTTTTAAAGCAAAGGAATATTTCTAAA
>NW_012069091.1:0-318 GCF_000956235.1 Wasmannia auropunctata | reverse complement strand
GTGTATAAGAGACAGCGTTAAGCCAGATATAAAGAAAATAGTACCCGAACAAATACCATTTGAAGGTATACAACAGATGATGTCAATTACTCATGAAAGCGAACGTTTACTTCTTCCCAATGAGAAGATACCAAGTACTACGGCCGAAGTTTCATTTCGCGTTTCTGAAGGCGTCGAAGTCATTCAAATAACCGCTACGGAAAAAGAGACAAAAGAAGTTGTAAAAGGCTTAGAAGAAGCAAAACAAATAGCCGAGCAAAGTATGCTAAGTATGCCGGTTGTAGAACAATCTCAAGTGATAACATCGTCAACAACAGA
>NW_012069090.1:0-384 GCF_000956235.1 Wasmannia auropunctata | reverse complement strand
ACGTGTGCTCTTCCGATCTGTTTAAAATTTCATTCTCTTTCACGCCTTGAAATATTAATTAAGCGTTACGGGACACCCTGTATAATGTTATAGTGGATATTAAATTTGATTTTTTCTACACGTACTTTTTTAAACTTTTCTTGTCTTTAATTCATATAAAAATAAATAAAAATGATATATTCAAGTTACTGAAATAAGTTAAGTTTCTTTTCAAAATTTCTCCGCATCTTCACTGCTAACGAAAATTTTGTAATCCTTATTTGATTCTGCGTCTTATAAGTGTCAGCTCTACGGACGTCGCCATGTTTTTACTGCAACTGCCTCACCTCGCCAGCCGCCAATCGAAGCAGGACGTGACGACAAAATCTATGACGTCATATGCAT
>NW_012069089.1:0-511 GCF_000956235.1 Wasmannia auropunctata | reverse complement strand
TGTTTGAGTAGGATAAGTGAGTAAATTATGATAGTGATATAGAAGAGTAATGTAAGTGAAAAGAGAAAGATGGAGATAAGGAGGTTTATTTTAGTGTACCTTTTGTATCAGGGGTTATTAAAATAAAAGTTTACTAGTAACTTTTCTTGAATTAGAAAGAGTGAATTAAGTATGAGATTTAGTGTTGAAAAATTATTTTGAATATTTAATTAGTGAATAAATTTTAGTCAATTTTTAAGATATTTAGTTTTTTTAATCATAAAATTTAATTTAGTTAGGTTTTTATATAGTTTAATTAAGGAGAGAATTAATATAATAGCTTAGAATTTATAGGTTGCGGGATAAATTGTTATCTAGGTTTAAAAGTAGGGCTTACATTAGAAATATAAATGTTTATAGAATTTGAATTTTTTAAGGATAATTTAATAATTTATAATTGGAAGAGGGGTATGAATTTAGGAAAATGTATATTAATGAATTAAGAAAAAATTAATTGTAATATTTTTGGATG
>NW_012069088.1:0-541 GCF_000956235.1 Wasmannia auropunctata | reverse complement strand
CTCTTCCTATCTAAACAGACTAACATTCTTATAACAGCGTATAAAATTTAAATGTGTTGGAATTAAATCAAGTTTAATACAAGATTGTAGAAACCTAATTCTAATTTTAATAGTTACAACCTGATTAAGTAACTTCGTACATTCTTTAAGTATTTGATAAGTATTTAAACCGAAATTCAATCTTATAAACGTAAAAAAGGAAAAAATCCGAGGTGTATTGTAACGCATCATCCTGCCCGCGTAAATAAATTAAAATTAAAATAAAATTTAAAGTCAAGTTGTATTAAACTTGATTTAATTCCAACACATTTAAATTTTATACGCTGTTATAAGAATGTTAGTCTGTTTCATAATAATTACAAGAAATATTTAGAAAGTCTTAGACGCAAACATTAAAGGCTGTTCTGCGATTGGAACTCAAAGATGCTTACAATCAGTTATATCACACCAGAAATCAAATTTTTAACTTAAACAGAAAAATTTCTAATTTATTACCACCATTGGTGGAACATAGATATTTTGAGATCGGAAGAGCACACGT
>NW_012069087.1:0-497 GCF_000956235.1 Wasmannia auropunctata | reverse complement strand
CCTAAGTGACTGGAGTTCAGACGTGTGCTCTTCCGATCTTACGAGTGCGACGGAAGTGCGAGATCCCTGGCGGATTTCTCTTCCCGCTTTACTTGTACGCCTTAGCGAAATTTTTCTACGTACTTTGAGTACGCACGTTCCTCGACGTCTGAGTATCGCATCGTCGATCTAGCGTCAGGGCTGAGCGGCTACGCGCCGCTATCATAGGGAGAATGAGAACAAAAATATACATGATCTTTTTTTAACAAAACCCGACGTTGTGCGTATACTCCTCGGAGTGTACATGCACGTTCGGTGTATAACACATGGGTTTACGTATGTAACGAATGAAGAAGCAGAGTGTCGCCGACTGGCTCGCAAGACCGGCGGCAAGTACCGACACACGCACACGGCTCTCTGTGCTGCGCTCGCTGGCTCTCGAGAAAAACGCACACACGAAGCTCCCTGGTTGATCCTGCCAGTAGTCATATGCTTGTCTCAAAGATTAAGCCATGCAT
>NW_012069085.1:0-423 GCF_000956235.1 Wasmannia auropunctata | reverse complement strand
ATTTTAATGGAGCTGAAGAAATGTAATACTTGGGAAGAGAGATATAATATTTTTGCCAAACAAGTCTTGACCATGAATACATCACTGTCACATGGAAATCTAAAGACCTTGTGCACAACAATTTATAAAAATTTATCTGCTATGGAGCAATATGATTCTACGTTACCGCCTATCAAATCTCCTATAATTTTATTAAAACCTACAAACCCGTTACCTGTACCCATAACCGAGGAGGATTATGGTTTGCAAAAGGTATTTAAAAAACATTCACTTATTTTAGTATGTGATAAATAAAACTTAATACAACTTTTTATTAATGATGTATATATATTTATTTAAGATAACTCAAAATGTGGTGAAAGTACATTACATTGAGGGTGATCATGTTACTATCATGAAGAACGAGAAAGTGTCAGCAGCAAT
>NW_012069084.1:0-539 GCF_000956235.1 Wasmannia auropunctata | reverse complement strand
GTGCTCTTCCGATCTGTACAACATATTTTATTTTTTACGATTTATATATTTGTGTCATAATGTCTTACCACCTACATACGTATAATCATTGAAATTTTACATCGCGCATGACTAGACAATGACTACAATACATTTTAATAAAATCATGAGTGTCAAGAATTAAATAGCGGAAAACGCATGCACAGTAAATTATGCATTTTTATAAATTTTATTTTACAAGAATTACATGCGTGATTATTGACTGACATTGAATTTTATAAACAATACGGATATATCTTGCGTGATCTGTGTGTCTCACTGCTCGAAGTTATGTTACTATTTATATGAATAATATATAATTTTTTTTGTTAATGTTATTTTTTATTATTATATTTTTTATCTTTGTTATAGTTTCCTCCTTCATTAAAATGTGATGTGACCATAATTTAATTTTCATTTACAGGTTACAAATAAGAAACGAAAAAAAAAAACAGAAAAGAAAAAAGGTGAATAGGGAAAGGTAAAGGAAAATAAGGAGAAGATATTAAATAAAACTTTAT
>NW_012069083.1:0-413 GCF_000956235.1 Wasmannia auropunctata | reverse complement strand
TGATTTAAGAGACGTATAAGATCTATCGCGATTGTCCTCGATCCAATTTTAAAAAGTAAACATCGCTCACAAGTTTGGCGGAAACGATTCGCTCTTCCGGAATAACTCTTTAGGTCAATTTATAACTATATATTTTTAAATATAAAAGATGATTGAACATTGATATAAAAATTACGTTTTATTTCTTTTCGTACCTTTTACCTGTAGTTAAGATCAATCCCTATTGAAAAAAACCAGGTGGGAATCCATATGGGAAATCCATATAGATAATCCATATGGGATTCCATATCATTTCCTATGGGAATTTGGGCTAAAAATCCAGGTCCTATGTGGAAATCTATGTGGATTCCTATATAACAATCCATGCGGATTCCTATGTAATAATCCATGTGGATTCCTACACTGAGAAAAAA
>NW_012069082.1:0-483 GCF_000956235.1 Wasmannia auropunctata | reverse complement strand
CTAAGTGACTGGAGTTCAGACGTGTGCTCTTCCGATCTGGTACAATCTAATGAACCATAACTGATTTAATGAGCCATTCGCGGTTTCACCTTAATTCGGCATGCACTGAGACATGCATGGCTTAATCTTTGAGACAAGCATATGACTACTGGCAGGATCAACCAGGGAGCTTCGTGTGTGCGTTTTTCTCGAGAGCCAGCGAGCGCAGCACAGAGAGCCGTGTGCGTGTGTCGGTACTTGCCGCCGGTCTTGCGAGCCGGTCGGCGACACTCTGCTTCTTCATTCGTTACATACGTAAACCCATGTGTTATACACCGAACGTGCATGTACACTCCGAGGAGTATACGCACAACGTCGGGTTTTAGTTAAAAAAAGATCATGTATATTTTTGTTCTCATTCTCCCTATGATAGCGGCGCGTAGCCGCTCAGCCCTGACGCTAGATCGACGATGCGATACTCAGACGTCGAGGAACATGCGTACT
>NW_012069081.1:0-913 GCF_000956235.1 Wasmannia auropunctata | reverse complement strand
GAAAGTAGAGACTTTAAGCTTTAAAATGCTTTTTTGATCATTCCGATACGATCATTTTTTATGAAGTTACACTCTCTTGAAATTTGCTTATTTTTAGTGATCAGAATGGGTGATGCTTTAATTTTGCTGTCGAGTGTATATATATATTTTTTTATTGACATTTTTATTTATTGCCCGGCGGCAGTGGGACGTATCCCGGCGGCAGTGGGACGTATCCGGGCGGCAGTGGGATGTATCCCGACGACGGGACGTACCCCGGCGACGGGACGTATTCCGCCGACGGGACGTACCCCGGCAACGGGACGTATCCCGCCGACGGGACGTATCCTGCCGACGGGACGTATCCCGTTGACGGTGCGTAACCTGCCGCCGGAATAAACCCCGGTGGTGGCGACGGCGCTGGCACGTATCCCGGTGGTGGCGACGGCGCTGGAACGTACCCCGGTGGTGGCGACGGCATTGGAGCGCCAGGATACCTCGATAAAGGTGCTGGAATATATCCCGGCGGCGATGGCGCAGGGACATATGATGCCACATATCCTGGTGGCGGCAGTGATGGTGTTTGCATATATCCCAGCGCCATAGCCGCTGGGATATATTTTGAGTTGCCGTGCTTGCCAATCTTCCGCCGTTCCTTTGCCACCGCCTTCCGCACCGCTTGATTAATTTTCTATAACAAAAAACGTTTAATTATTTATTATATAATAACCAGTAACATACACAACTAATGTGAATACATTATACACATACATTTAATTGTATTAAATAACACTCTATATTCATACATGTGCCTTTCTCTCTCTCTCTGTCTCTGTCTCTCTCTGTGCGTGCGTGTATGTGTGTGTGTGTGTGTGTGTGTGCGTGTGTGCGTGTGTGCGTGTGTACGTGTGTGCGTGTGTGCGTGTGTGCGTGA
>NW_012069080.1:0-752 GCF_000956235.1 Wasmannia auropunctata | reverse complement strand
TATCCCCTGTGTGCCTTGTCGACTCAGTCCGCTGTTGGTCGTGCGGTAAGAGAGAATATCTTAACCTTCGACAGGCCTGCAAAACGTTCGCCGCGCGCGCGCCTCTTCGCGGGGGTCGCGCGTGGCGACGGATACCGGTCGGCGACGCTACTGCTTTGGGTACTCTTAGGACCCGTCTTGAAACACGGACCAAGGAGTCTAACATGTACGCGAGTCATTGGGACTCAGCGGATACCTAAAGGCGCAATGAAAGTGAAGGTCGGCCCTGGTTGTCGACCGAGGGAGGATGGGCCGCGTCGCGATGCGGCTCCGCACTCCCGGGGCGTCTCGTTCTCATCGCGAGAAGAGGCGCACCCAGAGCGTACACGTTGGGACCCGAAAGATGGTGAACTATGCCTGGTCAGGACGAAGTCAGGGGAAACCCTGATGGAGGTCCGTAGCGATTCTGACGTGCAAATCGATCGTCGGAACTGGGTATAGGGGCGAAAGACTAATCGAACCATCTAGTAGCTGGTTCCCTCCGAAGTTTCCCTCAGGATAGCTGGCACTCGGCCGTTCCGCACGGAACGCGCGCGAGTCTCATCTGGTAAAGCGAATGATTAGAGGCCTTGGGGCCGAAACGACCTCAACCTATTCTCAAACTTTAAATGGGTGAGATCTCTGGCTTTCTTGAACTATGAAGCCACGAGAATCTCTCTATCGGATCAGAGTGCCAAAGATCGGAAGAGCACACGTCTGAACTCCAGTCACTT
>NW_012069079.1:0-474 GCF_000956235.1 Wasmannia auropunctata | reverse complement strand
GCAATCCGCAGCTCGATATCTCCATAATCGATTTCTTTGTCCACAGTTGTTTGTGGCTTCTGTTTTTCCTCTATTTGTGGAACCGGCTGTTCCACAATCGCGACCGTTGCAGCCGACGGCAAGATTGGCGACATCCGCGAGAGACTCAAACCTCGATTCGCGTTACAAAGACTAGACATGGCCACTAAAAGGTGGACCATTTTTATTATTTTGTGTTTTATTCAAGCGATATTTGTTTATTTACTTTAAAGCGTTCCACAGTGATAAGATAAATTATTCAGTTCTAATTTTCCTAAGTTTATTTGATTTTGAGTTATTTCACAAACGAGATTTGTGGTTCTGCAAAAGACGAAAGACCCGAGAAGGCATATTATACTTTATTTCGTGTTCAGTTATTAATACTGCTTTGTTTATTGCGTTTGATGAACAAACCATCCACTATTATATCATTTCCTGTTATTTGCGATGGCAATA
>NW_012069078.1:0-401 GCF_000956235.1 Wasmannia auropunctata | reverse complement strand
TTCAGACGTGTGCTCTTCCGATCTTTACTCAACATTGAAGTAAAAAGGACCATTTTTGCTTTCGTATTGAATAACTCGGTAAAAAAAAGTCGCATAATACTCAATGAGTGCGCGAATTGAAGCTAAAGATTCATGCTTTCAAAAACTGTAAACTGCATTTATGTGCAATTTTTAATTTAAAGTATAATATTTTGCAAAGTTTAGAGAAGATTTTGATATTTGACAGTTTTTTTTTACGAATTTTGCGAAGTTCCATGGAGTGAAATAAAAATCGCATACAAATACGACTTACAGCGTTCAAAAGCATGAATTTTTCCTTTAATTTGCGCAATTGGTCAGTATAGTATTCAAGTGTGCAAATTAAAAATAAAGATTCACGCTTTCGAATCCTATAAGTTGCA
>NW_012069077.1:0-365 GCF_000956235.1 Wasmannia auropunctata | reverse complement strand
GCCAGCCCGCTCAGAGATGTGTATAAGAGACAGCTTGTGACGTTTACATTAAAACTATCGAAAATTTAATAAAATAAACACTCATTACGTGGAAATCACATCGAAATGAGAATTCATCTATCTTTTTCGAGAAGCTACAGAAGTCGACAAATCTTTAAAAGGTAAGGTTTTGTTGCGTGTATGTGCATGCATGCGTGCGTGCGTGCGTGTGTGTGTGTGAAAAAGAGAGAGAGAGAGAAAATGAAAACGCATGTTTATGCGCGCGTGTAGTCAGCTGATCGTCGCGAGGGTCTCGCGTACCGCCTGCCGTCGGACAATAAGTTGCGCCGCCCCTGTCTACCTTCCGTACGCGGCCCGTAATTCGC
>NW_012069076.1:0-581 GCF_000956235.1 Wasmannia auropunctata | reverse complement strand
ATTGCTATAAAACGTTTTGACGTGCTATAAAAAATTTTGATGTTTTAGCATTTATTTTGACTTTCGCACAAAATTATTTTGATTATTGAACAAAAATTATTTTCAGATCTGGATTTAGCAAAAGTGTTCTTTCCGTGTATCAAATTAAAAATGTTTTTGAACGTAAACAGTTCAATAATATATATATTTTTGAGAATTATTTACCTTTATTTTATCACATTTTTATTATTCCTCACTTCGTAAGATGTGAAAGTCCGCGCGTGCCCGTTTTGACGAAACAATTGCGAAACACCGTTTAATATTATGCAAGCTATTCCGCGTTTAGGATAATTATACTTTTAATTTATTTAATGAGATTTTGCCAGCTTTTTATTCCCAGCAGCGAAATTAGCCGGCGGCCTTATAAAATTAAACATTCTAATGCATGTAGATGCAATTGCGGTCGTTTCCCCGGAGAAACTTTACGTGTGAGCAAGCTTTTAGTTTCCTCGTGCAATAATCGTCAAAAATTTCTAGTACAATGCCCTTTCCATTTCCATTCTCGCACACCACGTAAGCACATCCATACACACGGTTTAATT
>NW_012069075.1:0-584 GCF_000956235.1 Wasmannia auropunctata | reverse complement strand
TCGTCACTTTTTTTACTTGCTTCGAATATTCGAAGCTTCGAAGTTTAGGGTGCCAAAAATTCGAGAAGTATTATTATAACCTGAAATATTACAAATTGATAATTAAACTTGTAAATAAGGAAAGATAATGATCAATGAAACGATCCAATTGCGAAAATTAAAGAATAAATAAATTTATTCTCGAAGCTTCGAAGTTTGAGAATAAATTTTTTTTTTATTTTTCAATTGAATTGTTTTATTGATCATTATTTTTAAATGTTACAAATTGATAATTGAACTTGATACATATATGTAAATAAGAAAAGATAATGATCAATAAAACCATCCAATTGCGAAAATAAAAAAAAAACAAATTTATTCTCAACTTCGAAGCTTTGAAGTTTGAGGATACATTTTTTTAATTTTCTCAATTGGGTTGTTTTATTGAGCATGATCTTTAAATATTACAAATTGATAATTAAACTTGTAAATAAGGAAAGATAATGATCAATGAAACGATCCAATTGCGAAAATTAAAGAATAAATAAATTTATTCTCGAAGCTTCGAAGTCTGTCTCATATACACATCTCTGAGCGGGCTGGCA
>NW_012069074.1:0-377 GCF_000956235.1 Wasmannia auropunctata | reverse complement strand
ATATAATTTCTTGAAAAGACAATAAGAAATTTCTAAAGATGCAATCTCTCACTTTGAATATTCGAGGACATGTATACATATATATATATATATTTATTAGAATTCAAAATCAGACATTTATATATTTAAGTGATGATATTTTAAGTTCTTATAAATTGAAAATTTTTGTTAATTGTTATAATTTTGTTAACGTTGTAATTAATAATAAGAGTGTTAAATATCTCGCGCCTATTTAAACTATCACGTTTCAGAGCTTGCGGTCGTTCTTGTTAATTAAATATAGGGTTTCTCTGGGCCCTGGGTGAGGGTCTGGCTCTTCTCCGATATTATTCACGATGTCTGAACGCTGAGATCGGAAGAGCACACGTCTGAACTCC
>NW_012069073.1:0-319 GCF_000956235.1 Wasmannia auropunctata | reverse complement strand
AGTGACTGGAGTTCAGACGTGTGCTCTTCCGATCTACTTCGAAGACTTGAGGACATCTGTATAATTTTTTTAAAGCAAATAAATATTTCTAAAAATGCAATCTCTCACTTTGTAGACTCGAGGACCGGCACATAATTTTATTAAAGCAAATAAATGTTTCTAAAAACAATCTCTCTCTCCGAAGATTCGAGCATATGTATATTTTTTTAAAGCATATAAATATTTCTAAAAATGCAATTTTGCACTTCGAAGACTTGAGGACATACATAGAATTTTATGAAAAGCAATAAAAAATTTCTAAAAACTGCAATCTCTCACT
>NW_012069072.1:0-493 GCF_000956235.1 Wasmannia auropunctata | reverse complement strand
AGCCATTCGCGGTTTCACCTTAATTCGGCATGCACTGAGACATGCATGGCTTAATCTTGAGACAAGCATATGACTACTGGCAGGATCAACCGAGGGAGCTTAGTGTGTGCGTTTTTCTCGAGAGCCAGCGAGCGCAGCACAGAGAGCCGTGTGCGTGTGTCGGTACTTGCCGCCGGTCTTGCGAGCCGGTCGGCGACACTCTGCTTCTTCATTCGTTACATACGTAAACCCATGTGTTATACACCGAACGTGCATGTACACTCCGAGGAGTATACGCACAACGTCGGGTTTTGTTAAAAAAAGATCATGTATATTTTTGTTCTCATTCTCCCTATGATAGCGGCGCGTAGCCGCTCAGCCCTGACGCTAGATCGACGATGCGATACTCAGACGTCGAGGAACGTGCGTACTCAAAGTACGTAGAAAAATTTCGCTAAGGCGTACAAGTAAAGAGATCGGAAGAGCACACGTCTGAACTCCAGTCACTTAGGCA
>NW_012069071.1:0-376 GCF_000956235.1 Wasmannia auropunctata | reverse complement strand
TGACTGGAGTTCAGACGTGTGCTCTTCCGATCTTTAAAGCAGGCTATCCTCGCCTGAATACTGCGTGCATGGAATAATGGAATAGGACCTCGGTTCTATTTTGTTGGTTTTCGGAACCCCGAGGTAATGATTAATAGGGACAGATGGGGGCATTCGTATTGCGACGTTAGAGGTGAAATTCTTGGATCGTCGCAAGACGGACAGAAGCGAAAGCATTTGCCAAAAATGTTTTCATTAATCAAGAACGAAAGTTAGAGGTTCGAAGGCGATCAGATACCGCCCTAGTCTAACCATAAACGATGCCAGCTAGCGATCCGCCGAAGTTCCTCCGATGACTCGGCGGGCAGATTGAGTCGACAAGGCACACAGGGGGATA
>NW_012069070.1:0-331 GCF_000956235.1 Wasmannia auropunctata | reverse complement strand
GTTAAATATTGCAAATTTTGCAAAATGGTAGAGAACTTTTCGATTCAGTTTAGTCCATTCTATCTACCCATGAACGGTCATACACCTATTCTGAGACACCCTGTATATAGTAATATACATATCACTGAAGTTAGTTAACATTAAAGTACAACGAAGGATACCATTTAGGTTTTATCGCTTAAAAAAATTATATTTAATTTAGATACAAGTTTTTTTTCAAAGTTTTTATTTAACTTGATGCCATTTACTGATATCAAGTCATTTATACAGGTAATATAGTAATATACATATCACTGAAGTAAAGTTAGATAATAGATCGGAAGAGCACACG
>NW_012069069.1:0-402 GCF_000956235.1 Wasmannia auropunctata | reverse complement strand
AGATGCCTAAGTGACTGGAGTTCAGACGTGTGCTCTTCCGATCTTAAGGTGATCTTTTATTTTTGGCACATGTATTCTATAATTTTAAACTAGACAAGCTTCAAATGAGTGTAACTTCGTCAAAAATGATCGTATCGAGATGTTCAAAAAAGCATTTTACAGCTTGAAATCTCTACTTTTTAGATCGACACTTTAGAAAAGGATCCTATTTATTTTTATGGAATTACATAGGTCCAAATGAAAATGCGTCAAATCTCTAAAAATGTGTACTAAATTTAAAAGGTTTATGGCATAAACTAGAAATCGCACACAAATGCAGTTTACTGCTTTCGAAAGAGTGAATCTTTACCTTCAATTTGCTTTTTTGTTGAGCGACTGAGTCGACAAGGCACACAGGGGATA
>NW_012069068.1:0-524 GCF_000956235.1 Wasmannia auropunctata | reverse complement strand
TATAAGAGACAGCTCTCGGCATGAATATGTTGTCGTGTGCCAAAGCGCAAATGTTACAAATTATTTTTGGCGCAGTTAGAAATTTTTAATCGGCACTAGGGGTTGTTTATTAACCGTAAGGGTGCCTTCCGAAACATCAATCCAATTGGCCTTTTTTTCACTTGCTCTCGGCATTAATATGTTGCCGTGTGCCAAAGCGCAAATGTTACAAATCATTTTTGGCGCTGTTAGAAATTTTTAATCGGCACTAGGGGTTGTTTATTGGCCGTAAGGGTGCCTTCCGAAACATCAATCCAATCGGCTTTTTTTTCACAAGCTCTCGGCATGAATATGTTGTCGTGTGCCAAAGCGCAAATGTTACAAATCATTTTTGGCGCTGTTATAAATTTTTAAGTAGCACTAGGGGTAGTTTATCGGCCGTAAAGGTGCCTTCCGAAACATCAATCCAATCGGCTTTTTTTCACAAGCTCTCGGCATGAATATGTGGTCGTGTGCCAAAGCGCAAATGTTACAAATCATTTTTA
>NW_012069067.1:0-348 GCF_000956235.1 Wasmannia auropunctata | reverse complement strand
TATCCCCTGTGTGCCTTGTCGACTCAGTAAATGATCGTATCGAGATGTTCAAAAAAGCATTTTACAGCTTGAAATCTCTACTTTTCAGATCGACACTTTAGAAAAGGATCCTATTTATTTTTTATGGAATTACATAGGTCCAAATGAAAATGCGTCAAATCTCTAAAAATGTGTACTAAATTTAAAAGGTTTTATGGCATAAACTAGAAATCGCACACAAATGCAGTTTACTGCTTTCGAAAGAGTGAATCTTTACCTTCAATTTGCTTTTTTGTTGAGCGTTGTACGATTTTTTTTCACCGAGTTATTCTACATTGAAGCAAAAAGAGATCGGAAGAGCACACGTCT
>NW_012069066.1:0-420 GCF_000956235.1 Wasmannia auropunctata | reverse complement strand
TCAGACGTGTGCTCTTCCGATCTATTAGACTATTACTTTATATAATATCAAATGTATAACGTGATATCAACGAATACTATAACGTTAAACTATTATAATATTGAATGTATAACATAGTATCAACGAATATTATAACGTTAAACCATTACTTTATACACTTCTCAACAAAATTGAAGCATCACTTACTCTACCCTCCAAAAATAGGCAAAATTCAAGAGAGTGTAACTTCGTCAAAAATGATCGTATCGAGATGTTCAGAAAAGCATTTTACAGTTTGAAATCTCTACTTTTTAAATCGGTACTTTAGAAAACGATCCTACTGATTTTTCATGGAATTACACGGATAGAAAAGGAGACCCACGAATCTCAAAATTTTTTACGAACTTTAACAAGTTCCATGACGCGAATTAAAAATCGTAT
>NW_012069065.1:0-743 GCF_000956235.1 Wasmannia auropunctata | reverse complement strand
GAGTTCAGACGTGTGCTCTTCCGATCTCTTACTCAATCAAAGTATTATCACAAAGAATTAAAGAGGTAACAGTACAAAATTAAAAAATTTAATTTTAATAAAATAATTTTTTATGTGTTAAAACATTTGGCGCTGCTAAAAAATATAACGTAGTCAAAAAAAAAAAATATATATATATGTATAATAGAAACTGAATAATGAAAATAAGAACAATGTCATACAGGAGTAATCAGGAGATGGTAGTGCCTTGGTGTAAAAAAGTAACGAGCATATATATGTGTGAAAGCAAGTTATTGGTCATGCGGATTAGAATTAAGAATAAGATATATAAGTTTCGATTTCTTGCGTACGTTAGAAGTTGTAAAAGTGGTTATATTTAAGTATAGGACAATAATTTTTTATTTGTAAGATTTGCGTGCGTTGCTAAAGTAATTTGCGGAATAGGTTTAAGATTTTTTGTATTAAATTTAATGTATAAGTTTAACTATATATTAAATAGCTGTACTATTAACTTTGCTAAGATTATTATTTAGTATATAAGTTTAATTGTATATTATCGTTAAACCAAAAGCAATTTGCGGAATAGGTTTAAGATTTATTGTATTAAATTTAATGTATAAGTTTAATTATGTATTAAATAGTAGCTGTACTATTAACTTTACTAAGAGTATTATTTAGTATATAAGTTTAATTGTATTGTATATTATCGTTAAACCAACATTTGTTTTTTATGTAACATTCTG
>NW_012069064.1:0-365 GCF_000956235.1 Wasmannia auropunctata | reverse complement strand
TATCCCCCTGTGTGCCTTGTCGACTCAGTTTTAATTAAATTATAAAACTTTTTAAATTTATATAGTATAAAAAATTACATTTAATTTCCAATTAAAATATTTAATAACTAAAATTAATATAAATAATAATTAATTTTTTTTATCTTTTAATAATTATTTGATTATTATCCTCTTTAATATTATTTTTAAACTTTATTCTATCAAAAACAACATTATCTGACCGAGAAAAATCTTCGCCCTTCGAATGCGGCTTTGACCCTATTTCTAATAATCACATACCTTTCAGAGTCCAATTTTTTATTATTAGTTTAATTTTTTTAATTTTTGACAAGATCGGAAGAGCACACGTCTGAACTCCAGTCACT
>NW_012069063.1:0-420 GCF_000956235.1 Wasmannia auropunctata | reverse complement strand
TTTAATTTGGTACAATAGTTTTTTTGGGGTATATTAATTACAAAATAATTTTGCGTGATTGTTATATATTGAAGATAATGATACTTAGATTTTTTTTATGATTTAACAACAGTTTTTTTTCGAAGTCGTATTATATATTTCAGATGATACAAGGATCTGTTTTTTTTCAATTTGATACAATTTTTTTCAAGGTAAAAACGTTAAATAATGTACTTGGTGGTTTTTTTACATTTTTAATGTCTTTTTTCCACAGATTTTACTAATTTTTGCTAAGTTTTTGTTTCATTAATAATAAAATGATTTTGCGTGATCGTGTTATACATTAAAGATAATATATAAATTTTTTTAAATTTAATACAACAGATTTTTTCGAGGTATAATATTTACAAAAATTTAGTGATTGTATTATACATTGAAGAT
>NW_012069062.1:0-446 GCF_000956235.1 Wasmannia auropunctata | reverse complement strand
AAAAGCTTTGGTTCCCGGAAGCTGCCCGCCGAGTCATCGGAGGAACTTCGGCGGATCGCTAGCTGGCATCGTTTATGGTTAGAACTAGGGCGGTATCTGATCGCCTTCGAACCTCTAACTTTCGTTCTTGATTAATGAAAACATTTTTGGCAAATGCTTTCGCTTCTGTCCGTCTTGCGTCGATCCAAGAATTTCACCTCTAACGTCGCAATACGAATGCCCCCATCTGTCCCTATTAATCATTACCTCGGGGTTCCGAAAACCAACAAAATAGAACCGAGGTCCTATTCCATTATTCCATGCACGCAGTATTCAGGCGAGGATAGCCTGCTTTAAGCACTCTAATTTGTTCAAAGTAAACGTACCGGCCCGACTCGACACTCAGTAAAGAGCACCGCGACGGGATATTAGTTGGGCCGCCCCTCGCAGATCGGAAGAGCACACGT
>NW_012069061.1:0-620 GCF_000956235.1 Wasmannia auropunctata | reverse complement strand
GAATGATCAAAAATTTATGCAATTTGACATTATTTTGACAAACTAAAATTTGATCTTATTTTTATGTCATTTTGATCTTTCTGTTCTCCTTGGGCAGGATTTTGATTTATGATCAATGTCAAATCGATTTCGCAGTTTGAATCGACAGGAGGTCGACATGGGAGTCAAAAAGACATCGATGTCGATGTCAATTTCGATCTCATTTCGAACCCACTTTTCGACGTCGAATCGACGTCGGGTCGACAAATTGTTTCTCACTGGGAATACATTTTAATTTTTAATAATCAAAATTGCAGCGAATTGCTCATGCTGCTACTGCGTGCTGTATATATACGAATTTCTTAATCGATTAGAGGTTAATTTATCCACGTGATTATTCTACTTCAAGTCATCCAAGTGATTATTCTACTCTACAAAATTGTGAAAATGGAAAAAATTTCACTATACGATAAAGATACTGATAAAGTATACGACATAACGTTATCACGGGAAGATGCATGTCGTGCTAAAAAAGGTAAGATCAAAGAATTAATTTAAACAATTGTTATGATAATAGATAATCTTTTAAACTTAGTACTGTACTTTAAATTAAGTATATTGCCTGTCTCTTATACACATCT
>NW_012069060.1:0-476 GCF_000956235.1 Wasmannia auropunctata | reverse complement strand
CGAGATGCCTAAGTGACTGGAGTTCAGACGTGTGCTCTTCCGATCTCCAAAGAAACCCCGCGAGGGAATCAAGGACACCAAGAGAGTCGGAATTCTCACGAGAATCAAAGTGTTGAAACATCGTGAGTGATCCGGTAACCGCGCGGAGGTAATCCGGAGAGCTCGACCCTGACCCCGGGCCCAAAGAAACCCCGAGAGGGAATCAAGGACACCGAGAGAGTCGGAACATCCTCACCCAACCTATGACTTTCCGGCACCTTCACAAACGCGACTGCCCAGACGTCCTCGAGCATTAGGACAACGCAACCGCCAAGGACGGCCGCTAGGAGTTATGGCTCCAAACAACATTGACCAGCCCGGCGCACTGGACTTCGTAAAGCCAGGACACCTGATCCACCTTCATTGCAAGGGCATGTATCCCTCAGAGGGCAAGATTCGAGTATACATGCATAAGATCGGAAGAGCACACGTCTGAA
>NW_012069059.1:0-321 GCF_000956235.1 Wasmannia auropunctata | reverse complement strand
ACGTGTGCTCTTCCGATCTAGACCGAAAATGAAATAAATATAAATAATAAAATAAAATAAATAAAAAAATAATAAAATAAATGTTTCTAAATAAGTTTTCCCTACGACAAGCATCGAAAAATTAAAAAGAAATAAAATTTATTTTATTATTTTTTATTTATTTTATTATTTCATTATTTATATTTATTTTATTTCTGGTCTAGTTTTTGGGTGGAAAGTGATCCAAAGGGAGTCAAGATGCTTGGATAATTTTCTCTATGCTGTAGCTATTGTGCACTTTGTGAGGGTTCCTTGTAAGATTAAGCGAATTCCACTAACATT
>NW_012069058.1:0-556 GCF_000956235.1 Wasmannia auropunctata | reverse complement strand
ACGTGTGCTCTTCCGATCTTGCCGATTAAAAATTTCTAACAGCGCCAAAAATGATTTGTAACATTTGCGCTTTGGCACACGACAACATATTCATGCCGAGAGCTTGTGAAAAAAAAGCCGATTGGATTGATGTTTCGGAAGGCACCCTTACGGTCAATAAACAACTTCTAGTGCCGATTAAATATTTCTAAGAGCGCCAAAAATGATTTGTAACATTTGCGCTTTGGCACACGACAACATATTCATGCCGAGAGCTTGTGAAAAAAAAGCTGATTGGATTGATGTTGCGGAAGGCACCCTTACGGCCGAAAAAATACCCTTAGTGCAACTTAAAAATTTCTAACATCGCCAAAAATGATTTGTAACATTTGCGCTTTGGCACACGACAACATATTCATGCCGAAAACTTGTGGAAAAAAGGCCGATTGGATTGATGTTTCGGAAGGCACCCGTACGTACGATAAACTACCCCTAGTGCCACTTAAAAATTTCTAACAGCGCCAAAAATGATTTGTAACATTTGCGCTTTGGCACACGACAACATATTCATGCCGAG
>NW_012069057.1:0-345 GCF_000956235.1 Wasmannia auropunctata | reverse complement strand
GTCCCCGTTACCCGTTATAACCATGGTAGGCGCAGAACCTACCATCGACAGTTGATAAGGCAGACATTTGAAAGATGCGTCGCCGGTGCTAGGACCGTGCGATCAGCACAAAGTTATTCAGAGTCACCAAAATAAACGGTGGACGGACGGAGACCGCCCGCCACCGATTGGTTTTGATCTAATAAAAGCGTCCCTTCCATCACTGGTCGGGACTCTGTTTTGCATGTATTAGCTCTAGAATTACCACAGTTATCCAAGTAAATGTGGGTACAATCTAATGAACCATAACTGATTTAATGAGCCAAGATCGGAAGAGCACACGTCTGAACTCCAGTCACTTAGGCA
>NW_012069056.1:0-370 GCF_000956235.1 Wasmannia auropunctata | reverse complement strand
GTGGGCGTTATAGAAAAGGATTTAATGACTTTGTGGTACTGTAACGTAGTTAGTTGTTGTCGATACATCGATTGTGCAACATTCCCGACATGGAGGATCGCGAGAGAATAGCGCAACAGATTGAAAAAACGAGCGATTCCATTCGCAAAAAATATTACGCCTTGAAAACTAGAATGGAAGAAGATATCGCGCTAGAGAGACAGTTTAAGCCCATCATCGAGCCTCTAAAGCGAATTGCTGAAAATATCGCCGACGATGAATTGGTCAAGAACGAATCGTTCTTTTCGGGAGTAGACGAAGGCTATATGAAACCAAACGAAAAAAATCATGCGCCTCGTTAGACCTGTCTCTTATACACATCTCTGAGCGG
>NW_012069055.1:0-356 GCF_000956235.1 Wasmannia auropunctata | reverse complement strand
GTGACTGGAGTTCAGACGTGTGCTCTTCCGATCTTGTATAATTTTTTTAAAGCATATAAATATCTGTAAAAATGCAATTTTTCACTTCGAAGACTTAAGGACATACATTGAATTTCTTGAAAAGCAATAAGAACTATTTAATAATGTAATCCCTCACTTCGAAAACTCGAGGACACGTATATAATGTTTTTAAAGCAAAGAAATATTTCTGAAAATGCAATCTCTAATTTCGAAGACTCGAAGAAATATGTATATATATATATATATATATATGTATAATGTGTCTAAAACAAAGAAGATATTACGTAAAAAGGACAATCTCTCTATTTAGAAAAATTACGACAACATGTATATTA
>NW_012069054.1:0-404 GCF_000956235.1 Wasmannia auropunctata | reverse complement strand
AAGAAATAGTAATTTTAGAATTCAGGTCAATATAAATTATTCAGTTTATAATTATAGCGTACTTCGATGCAGTTCGAATAACTTACTTTTTTCATCCATGTTTAGTTGGAATCAGATCTGTTCAAAATTTTAACGAAAGACGACATTCTCGCAATAGTTTATCAAGTCAAGAAGAAATTCCACCATCTATTGAATCTTCAGGTAAAACTGTATTTAATGGCATGTTACATTTCTAATAACTTAATTTTGTTTCTTAAAGAAAGGAATAATTTTAGAAGCAGGTCAATATAAATTATTCAGTCTATTATAAGAATTATAGTGTACTTAGATGTAGTTTGAATAATAAATTACTATCTTTTTTCATCCATGTTTAGTTGAGATCGGAAGAGCACACGTCTGAACTC
>NW_012069053.1:0-532 GCF_000956235.1 Wasmannia auropunctata | reverse complement strand
TTTCTTTGGGCCCGAAGTATATATCTTTATTATTTTTATTTTTTATGCATATTATTTTTTGAAAAGCAATAAAAATTTCTATAAATATAATCTCTCACTTCGAACACTCGAGGACATGTATATAATGTTTTTAAAGCAAAGGAATAGTTCTGTAAAATGTAATCTGTTACTTCGAAGACTCGAGGACATCTATATAATTATTTTAAAGCAAATAAATATTTCTAAAAATGCAATCTCTCACTTCGTAGACTCGAGGACCGGCACATAGTTTTATTAAAGCAAATAAATATTTCTAAAAAACAATCACTCACTCCGAAAATTCGAGCTTATGTGTATAATTTTTTTAAAGCATATAAATATCTGTAAAAATGCAATTTTTCACTTCGAAGACTTAAGGACATACATTGAATTTCTTGAAAAGCAATAAGAACTATTTAATAATGTAATCCCTCACTTCGAAAACTCGAGGACACGTATATAATGTTTTTAAAGCAAAAGATCGGAAGAGCACACGTCTGAACTCCAGTCACTT
>NW_012069052.1:0-473 GCF_000956235.1 Wasmannia auropunctata | reverse complement strand
GACTGGAGTTCAGACGTGTGCTCTTCCGATCTTATTTAGCAGGCTAGAGTCTCGTTCGTTATCGGAATTAACCAGACAAATCGCTCCACCAACTAAGAACGGCCATGCACCACCACCCACCGAATCAAGAAAGAGCTATCAATCTGTCAATCCTTCCGGTGTCTGGGCCTGGTGAGGTTTCCCGTGTTGAGTCAAATTAAGCCGCAGGCTCCACTCCTGGTGGTGCCCTTCCGTCAATTCCTTTAAGTTTCAGCTTTGCAACCATACTTCCCCCGGAACCCAAAAGCTTTGGTTTCCCGGAAGCTGCCCGCCGAGTCATCGGAGGAACTTCGGCGGATCGCTAGCTGGCATCGTTTATGGTTAGAACTAGGGCGGTATCTGATCGCCTTCGAACCTCTAACTTTCGTTCTTGATTAATGAAAACATTTTTGGCAAATGCTTTCGAGATCGGAAGAGCACACGTCTGAACTCCA
>NW_012069051.1:0-471 GCF_000956235.1 Wasmannia auropunctata | reverse complement strand
TAATCTTGCCCTCTGAGGGATACATGCCCTTGCAATGAAGGTGGATCAGGTGTCCTGGCTTTACGAAGTCCAGTGCGCCGGGCTGGTCAATGTTGTTTGGAGCCATAACTCCTAGCGGCCGTCCTTGGCGGTTGCGTTGTCCTAATGCTCGAGGACGTCTGGGCAGTCGCGTTTGTGAAGGTGCCGGAAAGTCATAGGTTGGGTGAGGATGTTCCGACTCTCTCGGAGTCCTTGATTCCCTCTCGGGGTTTCTTTGGGCCCGGGGTCAGGGTCGAGCTCTCCGGATTACCTCCGCGCGGTTACCGGATCACTCACGATGTTTCAACACTTTGATTCTCGTGAGAATTCCGACTCTCTTGGTGTCCTTGATTCCCTCGCGGGGTTTCTTTGGGCCTGGGGTCAGGGTCTGGCTCTTCTCCGATTATTCACGGAGATCGGAAGAGCACACGTCTGAACTCCAGTCACTTAGGA
>NW_012069050.1:0-542 GCF_000956235.1 Wasmannia auropunctata | reverse complement strand
GACGTGTGCTCTTCCGATCTACGCAAATCTTACAAATAAAAAATTTTGTCCTATACTTAAATATAACCACTTTTACAACTTCTAACGCACGCAAGAAATCGAAACTTATATACCTTATTCTTAATTCTAATCCGCATGACCAATAACTTGCTTTCACACATATATATGCTCGTTACTTTTTTACACCAAGACACTACCATCTCCTGATTACTCCTGTATGACATTGTTCTTATTTTCGTTATTCAGTTTCTATTATATATATATCTATTTTTTTTGATACGTTATATTTTCTAGCAGCGCCAAGTGTTTTAACACATAAAAAATTATTTTATTAAAATTAAATTTTTTAATTTTGTACTGTTACCTCTTTAATTCTTTGTGATAATACTTTGATTGAGTAAGGTAACGCAATTTTGTTATGTAATAATATTTTGAAGAATAAAACAATTACTACCACTTGAATAGCAATCGAAAGAGTCCTGAATGGTTCAAAAATACGTTTCACTTGGGTAGATCGGAAGAGCACACGTCTGAACTCCAGT
>NW_012069049.1:0-317 GCF_000956235.1 Wasmannia auropunctata | reverse complement strand
ACTGGAGTTCAGACGTGTGCTCTTCCGATCTGTTATCCCTGTGGTAACTTTTCTGACACCTCTTGCTGAAAACTCTTCAAGCCAAAAGGATCGATAGGCCGTGCTTTCGCAGTCTCTATGCGTACTGAACATCGAGATCAAGCCAGCTTTTGCCCTTTTGCTCTACGCGAGGTTTCTGTCCTCGCTGAGCTGGCCTTAGGACACCTGCGTTATTCTTTGACAGATGTACCGCCCCAGTCAAACTCCCCGCCTGGCAGTGTCCTCGAATCGGATCACGCGGGAGTACAAACGGCGATCGGCCGAGGCCTCACGCCACT
>NW_012069047.1:0-482 GCF_000956235.1 Wasmannia auropunctata | reverse complement strand
TGTAGAGGATTACTCAACATCAAGAAACCAATAAAACGTTTTCATATCCTTCTACCTGGATCCAACACACAGAGCGAATTCGAATCTTGCCATAGAGACTATTGCATCATATTGCGTAATCCCATAAGGGGAACAGCTCATGGTAAATCGGGTACAAAGTTATTTTCTTGTATAGGAATTTAACGAGCGACATTAAGTTGACGTTCACATCGCTCAATAAGTGGCTTAGAAAAATTTTGAAGCAGAAGACCACTCGGTGATTAAAATAATAAGTCGCGATACATAATTTAAAACAAGTTAAGCATATATCCGGATAGCATAATGCCGAAGAAAACTAAAACACCGAGAAAGGGTAGAGGCGTGACATAGATTACGATAAAGTAGTGAACACCTCCGAGTGCACCAGCGTAATAGCAAAGACGTCGGACGATCCAAATACAATGATTGCCGATACCAGCGTTACGGAAGAGCTGCCAGAAAAG
>NW_012069045.1:0-381 GCF_000956235.1 Wasmannia auropunctata | reverse complement strand
GAGTTCAGACGTGTGCTCTTCCGATTGTGTGTTCCCTGGCCGAAAGGCCCGGGTAACCCGCTGAACCTCCTTCGTGCTAGGGATTGGGGCTTGCAATTGTTCCCCATGAACGAGGAATTCCCAGTAAGCGCGAGTCATAAGCTCGCGTTGATTACGTCCCTGCCCTTTGTACACACCGCCCGTCGCTACTACCGATTGAATGATTTAGTGAGGTCTTCGGACTGGTGCGCGGCAATGCGTCGGCATTGCCGATGTTGCCGGGAAGATGACCAAACTTGATCATTTAGAGGAAGTAAAAGTCGTAACAAGGTTTCCGTAGGTGAACCTGCGGAAGGATCATTAACGTTCCGGAGGTCCTGCTCTTTGCGCCCTTCTCGTGAA
>NW_012069044.1:0-308 GCF_000956235.1 Wasmannia auropunctata | reverse complement strand
ACACAGCATTGCCACGAGTCGGTGTCGAGAGACCGAATGGCTCTTATGTGGCGCGCACATAGTGTTGGTCCCGCGATCTTCCCTCGTTCTCAGACGAACGTGATCGGATGAATCGTGGCGCTTACTGAACATCAACTCCACGTATACGAGTGCGACGGAAGGGCGAGATCCCTGGCGGATTTCTCTTCCCGCTTTACTTGTACGCCTTAGCGAAATTTTTCTACGTACTTTGAGTACGCACGTTCCTCGACGTCTGAGTATCGCATCGTCGATCTAGCGTCAGGGCTGAGCGGCTACGCGCCGCTATC
>NW_012069043.1:0-345 GCF_000956235.1 Wasmannia auropunctata | reverse complement strand
AAGTTCCATGAAAGATCAGTAGGATCGTTTTCTTAAGTATCAATTTGGAAAGTAGAGATTTCAAGCTGTAAAATGCATTTTTAATCATCTCGATACGATCATTTTTGACGAAGTTACACTCTCTTGAAGTTTGCCTATTTTTGGATGGCAGAGTAAGATGATCTTTTATTTTTGGCATATGTATTCTATAATTTTAAACTAGACAAGCTTCAAATGAGTGTAACTTCGTCAAAAATGATCGTATCGAGATGTTCAAAAAAGCATTTTACAGCTTGAAATCTCTACTTTTCAGATCGACACTTTAGAAAAAGATCGGAAGAGCACACGTCTGAACTCCAGTCACTT
>NW_012069042.1:0-410 GCF_000956235.1 Wasmannia auropunctata | reverse complement strand
TATTTTCATCAGTAGGTCGTGATGCTCTAAATAACGTATAATATCTATTGCAATTAAAATTTTCAACATCTTTGGCAAAATTTTCGCATATATCACAGGAATGTTTCTTTAGACTCTTTGACATAATTATGTCAAATAATACATACATAATAAAATGCATTTTCCTCAACTACATCTTTTTGTCGATAATCATGGTCATCAATTTGAACAGGTATTGTTTTTTGTAGTGATGTATTCTGTATAAAAGTTTCGTGTTCATATTGTGTTATTTCAGTTATCATGTCTATTTCTGATTCCTACAACCTCTAAAGTACAATTTCCTGTCTGAATTGAGCAATGGTTAACAGCAAATGATTTTACTAAAAGAATAATAAAATTGTACTGGAGTCGGATTGAATGCATTGCCTGAC
>NW_012069040.1:0-402 GCF_000956235.1 Wasmannia auropunctata | reverse complement strand
CGTGATGTGACAGCGCATATTGAAATTGTAAACCGCGATGTGAATCTCTTTGGATGTGATAGTGCTATGGATGGATAAAGCTATAGAAGCAGTAAAATTAGGAACACCGATAAATATTGCTAGCAAATTATATAAGGTTTCACGATCATCTCTTCATAGCAAGATTGTAAAAAAATATATTCATGAAAAGACTGGACCCAGGTACCGTATTAACTTCGGAAGAAGAAAATAATCTTGTGCAGTGGATTCTCCATATGTGTTCTCTTGGCTGTCCAGCTAATCATTTGCTTGCAGATTTTGTTTATTATTAACCATCAATCTGATGTAAATTTACAGTCGTGGACAAGATCGGAAGAGCACACGTCTGAACTCCAGTCACTTAGGCATCTCGTATGCCGTCTT
>NW_012069039.1:0-391 GCF_000956235.1 Wasmannia auropunctata | reverse complement strand
GACTGGAGTTCAGACGTGTGCTCTTCCGATCTATTTGGAAAGTAGAGATTTCAAGCTGTAAAATGCTTTTTTGAACATCTCGATACGATCATTTTTGACGAAGTTACATTCTCTTGAATTTTGCCTATTTTTGGAGGGTAGAGTAAGTGATGCTTTAATTTTGTTGAGAAGTGTATTTTCTAAAAAATTGTGGATTTTCATGAAATATTACTTTTATCATTTCCTTGATTTTAGAAAATTGTAATTTGTGGTATTTTTGCGTTAGATGTTTCTACCTTAAAATAAATATTTTTACAAAAATAAACAAATTTTTACGAAATAATACAAATTTCTACAAAAATTTCTATTTTTGTAGTTTTTTTGTAGTTATTCATCAAAAATTTTTTTCCGC
>NW_012069038.1:0-749 GCF_000956235.1 Wasmannia auropunctata | reverse complement strand
AGACGTGTGCTCTTCCGATCTCATGAATTATTCAAAATGTTGTCCTCCCTCTTGAATTTGAATAGCTTTTAGGATATTAATATTTAAATTAACATTTTTATCTTGAATAATTTTTGAGACATACTTAAAATATTTTTATTTTAAATATAATTTTTTTAAAATAATATCTATAAAATAATATTCTAATATCTAAAATAATTTTTAAAAATTTAACTCTTTGTACCTTTTTTATATAAAAAAATACATATATTGCATAGAATAGATCATGAAATAATGGGAAATTTTATTTTTTATTCTAAATGTATTTATAATTTTCTATATAACAGTTTATGATAACAAATTATAATTGTTACGAATAAGGGATAGTTATTCCATATGATAGCATTTGCATTTGCATCAATTTTGATATTTCCATGTTATCAAGATGAGCTATCATGTCATATATTTCGATGTTTTCTATAATGTATAAGCACATTTATTATAAATATTTATTTTTAATATTAGCAATAATATACTTATCAGAAATATTTAAAACTAGTTGATCTTACTATATTAATACTTATATAATTCCTACATAACAAAATGTTCTCAATAGGGAGTTTGCATTAAAAAAATAATACATTTTTTTTTGTTTATAATTGAAATATATATTATTATAGATTTATCTATAATAAAATTAATAATTTTCAGCAGTAGATATGTGCTAAAAAACTAAAATAAAGTTTAATAATAGATCGGAAGAGCACACG
>NW_012069037.1:0-379 GCF_000956235.1 Wasmannia auropunctata | reverse complement strand
AAGTGCCGTAGCTATCTCAGTTCGCCCTGGGGACTTTTTTGAAAATTTTGAAAATTGAAAAATTTCGTATTTTGAAAAATCCAAAGGTGGTTTCTCATAGATCTCGACGAGCCCTACAAAAAAGGTCCTATGCGCCAACCTTGAATCTGTTGCCGTTTAAAAGTTACAGGACTTTTTATGTTCCAAAAAAAGGTTTTTTTTGGATTTTTTTAGGTTTGGTATTTTTCCCATATAGAACTCGTCGAGAGGAGCAAAAAAGGTCCTCTTCACCATGGCTCTATCTGCAACCGTTTAGTTGTGGGAGTTTTTGAAAGTTTCTGCAAAGTCAAAAACGACCTCTACAGGCGAAAGGACGAGAGATAGAGGCATGGCGAAGAGG
>NW_012069036.1:0-566 GCF_000956235.1 Wasmannia auropunctata | reverse complement strand
AAAAAATATACGCCAAGTACATAAATAATGTCGCATATTACATTCTTTTTAAAACTGATAACAATTTTTTATAAAATGATTTAAATATACAATTATTTAAAAATTAATTGATTGATCAAAAATAGTAGCGAAATTAATAAAATTAGCCAAGTACTTCATTATTAAAAAAAGACCCCAAAAAGCTTATTTGTGAAAAACATTCAAAAATTTAAAAATAGAAAAGTGATAAACTAAATTATAATGAAGAAAAAACTTGGCGTGCCCGAGTCTCATTAATTGTATTTCTGTAATAAACAATAAATATATATATGCTTTTTTATCTAACTATTGCATTCATGTTTGTGTATATCTGTAACTATTGTATATAATAATGTTATATATATATATATATACATATTTGTATTACAAATATTTTATATAGGGGAATGTCGTCAGGGTTGGGACACTTTTTGACTTTGCTCTATAAGTTTTGTTTGAATTAGAAATTTCTCGATTTTGTCGTCTTATTTCAAAGTTAGGATGATTATAAGAAAGTTTCACGTTGGACGAATCAACGCCTGTCTCTT
>NW_012069035.1:0-394 GCF_000956235.1 Wasmannia auropunctata | reverse complement strand
TATCCCCTGTGTGCCTTGTCGACTCAGTTTGCTTTAATAAAATTATGTGCCGGTCCTCGAGTCTACAAAGTGAGAGATTGCATTTTTAGAAATATTTATTTGCTTTAAAAAAATTATACAGATGTCCTCAAGTCTTCGAAGTGACAGATTACATATTTAGAACTATTCCTTAGCTTTTAAAACATTATATACATGTCCTCGAGTGTTCGAAGTAACAGATTATATTTACAAAAATTTTTATTGCTTTTCAAAAAATAATATGCACATCCTCAATCCCTCGGAGTGAAAGATTGCATTTTTAGAGAAAAATTTCTTTGCTTTAGAAGCATTATATACATATCCTCGACTATTCGAAGTAGATCGGAAGAGCACACGTCTGAACTCCAGTCACTTA
>NW_012069034.1:0-329 GCF_000956235.1 Wasmannia auropunctata | reverse complement strand
TTGCTTTAAAAAAATTATACACATAAGCTCGAATTTTCGGAGTGAGTGATTGTTTTTAGAAATATTTATTTGCTTTAATAAAACTATGTGCCGGTCCTCGAGTCTACGAAGTGAGAGATTGCATTTTTAGAAATATTTATTTGCTTTAAAATAATTATATAGATGTCCTCGAGTCTTCGAAGTAACAGATTACATTTTACAGAACTATTCCTTTGCTTTAAAAACATTATATACATGTCCTCGAGTGTTCGAAGTGAGAGATTATATTTATAGAAATTTTTATTGCTTTTCAAAAAATAATATGCATAAAAAATAAACATAATAAAGAT
>NW_012069033.1:0-394 GCF_000956235.1 Wasmannia auropunctata | reverse complement strand
TACCACCCACCGAATCAAGAAAGAGCTATCAATCTGTCAATCCTTCCGGTGTCTGGGCCTGGTGAGGTTTCCCGTGTTGAGTCAAATTAAGCCGCAGGCTCCACTCCTGGTGGTGCCCTTCCGTCAATTCCTTTAAGTTTCAGCTTTGCAACCATACTTCCCCCGGAACCCAAAAGCTTTGGTTTCCCGGAAGCTGCCCGCCGAGTCATCGGAGGAACTTCGGCGGATCGCTAGCTGGCATCGTTTATGGTTAGAACTAGGGCGGTATCTGATCGCCTTCGAACCTCTAACTTTCGTTCTTGATTAATGAAAACATTTTTGGCAAATGCTTTCGCTTCTGTCCGTCTTGCGACGATAGATCGGAAGAGCACACGTCTGAACTCCAGTCACTTAG
>NW_012069032.1:0-417 GCF_000956235.1 Wasmannia auropunctata | reverse complement strand
GTGACTGGAGTTCAGACGTGTGCTCTTCCGATCTGACACATCGTTAGAAAATTATTTTTTATTTCTACAATAGATATTAGCTATGTGATAGGGAGGTTTTATTTGATTTGATTCATTATTTTATCTAATTTTATACATATATTCATTTTATTTTACTTTATTGATAAAATGAATCGTATATCATCACTAGTTGTAAGACCATGAGAGAAACAAAAGAGCTATGACAGGGACGAGAGAGCCGTGAAAGAAACAAGAAGCTAGAGATAAGAAAGCCGTGGGAGAAACAAGAAAGTTATGAGAGAGACAAGAGAGCCGTGAAAGAAGCGAGAGTACCGAAAAAGAGCTGAGAGAATTGTTAGAGAGTCGCGCGCGAGAGAATCATAAGAGAGATGCGAAAACCGTAAAAGAGACAAGAAA
>NW_012069031.1:0-414 GCF_000956235.1 Wasmannia auropunctata | reverse complement strand
CGTGTGCTCTTCCGATCTTTGGGTCGATTCGATGTCGATTCGACGTATTTTCGACCAATTATTTCTCACTGGGTATATATGCATGACTAACTTTTAATTTTAGACTAATTTTGGGTTTTGGACATTGGTAACTTGGAAACAAGTATTTCTTGATGTCAAAACAATTTGATCGAAATGGCCTGATTTTCGATGTCAATTTCGATTCGATGAGTTTTCGATGACATCGACATCGAAACGACGTCGATTCGACATCAGCCTTCTCACTGGGTTCATGTGACAACGTCACACTATATCGAGTTGGCGTTGAGCGATAAATCATCTTAAAACAATTGAACGAAATGGAAATACAGCACAGAAATGAGATACCCGGCAAAAAAAGTTTCACATATAATTATATATAATTATATGCAAAAT
>NW_012069030.1:0-508 GCF_000956235.1 Wasmannia auropunctata | reverse complement strand
AGATGCCTAAGTGACTGGAGTTCAGACGTGTGCTCTTCCGATCTTAGAGATTTCAAGCTGTAAAATGCTTTTTTGATCATCTCGATACGATCATTTTTGACGAAGTTACACTCTCTTGAATTTTGCCTATTTTTGGAGGCTAGAACAGGTGATCCTTTAATTTTTTGGACCAGTGTATATACAGGGTGTCCCGTAATGACCGGACTAACGCTTAAAGGTAGATTCCTGAGATCATTTTAAGACAAAAGTTCCAATACCAAAATGTTGAGACTATAATAGTTTTTGAATTATAAGTGTTTAAAGTTAACTAATCAGATCGTCTAAAGTTGGCGCGCTCAGGTACGGCACGCGCAATTCTTAAAAACAAAAGCTGACTTATCGCCTTTTTTATTAATATCGATATAAGGATTACATATGTGAATATAAGATTATTTTTATTGATATTTCTGCAAACACATTGCGCGATAACATTGTACAATAATATTTCTTTTTTATAATAACATTTTTA
>NW_012069029.1:0-561 GCF_000956235.1 Wasmannia auropunctata | reverse complement strand
AAAATGTTTTTTTGGGATTTTTTTTAGGTTTGGTATTTTTCCCTTATAGAAATCGTCGAGAGGACAAAAAAAGTCCTCTTCACCATTGTCCTATCTGCAACCGTTTAGTTGTGGGAGTTTTTTGAATGTTTCTGAAAAGTCAAAAACGACCTCTACAGGCGAAAGGACGAGAGATAGAGGCATGGCGAAGAGGACCCTTCTTGTTCCTCTCGTCGAGTACTATAAAAAAAAGTTGGTCCGGGAATTTTAAGAATTTTTTTTCTTTTTTATAGTCTAGATTTGATTAGGTCGGCTAGTGCCGATTACAAATTTCTAACAGCGCCAAAAATGATTTGTAACATTTGCGCTTTGGCACACGACAACATATTAATGCCGAGAGCTTGTGAGAAAAAAGCCAATCGGATTGATGTTTCGGAAGGCACCCTTACGGCCGATAAACAATTCCTAGTGCCGATTAAAAATTCCTAACAGCGCCAAAAATAATTTGTAACATTTGCGCTTTGGCACACGACAACAAATTAATGCCTGTCTCTTATACACATCTCTGAGCGGGCTGGCAAG
>NW_012069028.1:0-382 GCF_000956235.1 Wasmannia auropunctata | reverse complement strand
TATAAAATCTAAATTTCTAATCTAGATTTCTAATCTAGATTTCAAATGACTAAAGAATGACTTTATATTGACTTTTTTTTATAGTGTCGATTTTTTTTATTTAAAAAAAAATGTGAATGTTTCTCGATTGTATATATATATATATATATATATATATATATGGCAAGTATTTATTTTTAATTTCAAATGCCATTTCGCATATACAAAATTAAGTTTTAGTAAAAATTGTAACTTCATATTTGTTAATATTTTATATATGCAAACTTTATATTTATAAACAAAATATATCTTAACTAATACATATTCTATCTTTTTGACATCTATTAAAAATATTTATACCATTGATATACTTTTATTCTGTCTCTTATACACATCTCTGAGC
>NW_012069026.1:0-543 GCF_000956235.1 Wasmannia auropunctata | reverse complement strand
TAAAGAATATCTATCACCAGAAGAAAGATAAAAGATAAATCTGTAATTGTAAGTATTAAAATTTAACTACTAACTGATTGGTTCTTATCAATGTTATTTACATTATTTTTCATTTTATCATGAATTACAGTTTTAACTCAATATTTTTTTTTTCCAAATATTTCTTTTCCAATATTTTTAGTTTAGATTTACTAATTTAATTGTATTTCCAGATTATTCAGCCGGGAAAAAAAGTTCCACATAATTATATTCCACATATATAATTATATAATTATATATACAAAAATATATGTTCATATATTTTTTTTCTTTGTATAATTATTGTTTAATACAAGAAAAATGATAATAATAAAAAGAAAACAAAAAATAATGGTAAATATTGATAACAACGGACCCAGCCCCAATGACCTTGACCTTCATGTATGTTGTCAAGGTCATGACCCTGAGTGACTATCAAGAGATATTAGCCGTCGCTCGTTATTCGTTAAAAAGTTATTCACAAAAAAAAAATCGGAAGAGCACACGTCTGAACTCCAGTCACTT
>NW_012069025.1:0-550 GCF_000956235.1 Wasmannia auropunctata | reverse complement strand
GCCGTTTGGAGACGAGAGACGCTCCGCTCGCGCGACGATGTCGTCTCACGTTGTGCCGTAGCCCCTGCAACGGGGCGGCGGTCCGCGCGTGCTCGGACGCGCGGCCAGGCTGATCGAAGGGCCCCCATTCCCTCGCGAGTGGCGTTGATCCCGGAGGATCCCACTCTCCCCCGTCGACTCTCCGTGCCTCCTCGCGCGCTGCCCGCGCGCCGAGAGAGTGGCCGAGTGGAAGACGAGGAGAGAGAGATGGTGAAGCCCCGGCGAGAGATGGCCACGAGAGAGAGGAGTGAAGCAAATACCGAAACATGTTTGACAGCGTTGCGAAAGCACGCAAGATGAACGATTACCCTGAACGGTGGATCACTTGGCTCGTGGGTCGATGAAGAACGCAGCTAATTGCGCGTCAACTTGTGAACTGCAGGACACATGAACATCGACATTTCGAACGCACATTGCGGTCCACGGATACAATTCCCGGACCACGCCTGGCTGAGGATCGTTTTAGTACCAAAGATCGGAAGAGCACACGTCTGAACTCCAGTCACTTAGG
>NW_012069024.1:0-489 GCF_000956235.1 Wasmannia auropunctata | reverse complement strand
GGAGTTCAGACGTGTGCTCTTCCGATCTTTACGAAGTTAGCGCAGCGAGACAACCAATCAGCGTCGCGGAAAAGAGCCAACAATAAACTTCGAGACTTTAGAGATTTCGATAGATTCGACTATCGATTTAACATGCACTTTTTTAGATAGGATTCTGTATTATATTTGGTTACTTTTGAATTCTTTTTATCATTGTTTTCTTTTTTCCCTCTAGCAAGTCGTCCAAGTGTTTTAACACATTAAAAAATTATTTATTAAATTAAATTTTTAATTTGTACTGTTACCTCTTTAATTCTTTGTGATAATACTTTGATTGAGTAAGGTAACGTCAATTTTGTTATGTAATAATATTTTGAAGAATAAAACAATTACTACCACTTGAATAGCAATCGAAAGAGTTCTGAATGGTTCAAAAATACGTTTCACTTGGGTTTTATTGTTTTATTAGAGATACTATCCCACTTGAATGTTATTTTAAAAATAGTATAA
>NW_012069023.1:0-486 GCF_000956235.1 Wasmannia auropunctata | reverse complement strand
TGGAGTTCAGACGTGTGCTCTTCCGATCTTCGCATGCAAATGCAGTTTACAGCTTTCGAAAGAGTGAATCTTTACCTTTAATTTGCTTTTTTGTTGAGTGTTGTACGATTTTTTTTCACCGAGTTATTCAACATTAAAGCAAAAATGGTCCTTTTTGCTTCAATTTGGAAAGTAGAGATTTCAAGTTGTAAAATGCTTTTTTGATCATCTCGATACGATTATTTTTGACGAGGTAACACTCTTGAATTTTGCCTGATTTTGGATGGTAAAGTAAGGTGATCTTTTATTTTTGGCATGTGTATTCTGTAATTTTAAAATAGACAAGCTTCAAGTGAGTGTAACTTCGTCAAAAATCATCATATCGAGATGTTCAAAAAAGCATTTTACAGCTTGAAATCTCTACTTTTCAGATCGACACTTTAGAAAACGATCCTATTGATTTTTTATGGAATTACATAGATCGGAAGAGCACACGTCTGAACTCCA
>NW_012069022.1:0-393 GCF_000956235.1 Wasmannia auropunctata | reverse complement strand
CAATAGAGAAGTTAATAACCTCTTGCGCAGCACGATGCGCAGTCGTCTACTTAACCTTTGCCGTGTCACTGTAGGAAGATTTTTATCAGATTCTATCATAAAAATGGAACAGATATGAAATTATATTATTTTCTGTATCTCATTATATTTAGTATGATGACAAATATTAAAAATTAAATAGGTTGTCGTTTATATAGCAATTTTTCGCAAAAAACCAATTTTTCAGAAAAAACCGAAATTTTTCAGGTTTTTTTCCAGCAACTTGAAAAAAGCAGTTTTTTTAAAACTACCGGAGACTTTGAAACAAAGAGAAGAAAAGCTGCAAAAAATTTGGAACGAAATAGAGATATGACCAATACAGATATAGATCTATTATATATTTTGTATGAGCTT
>NW_012069021.1:0-324 GCF_000956235.1 Wasmannia auropunctata | reverse complement strand
TCGACAGATCATATTGTGCACGATGCGTTCCATAATTAATTATGTATATCATGTGTTAAATGTATTAATCATGTGCTAAATATATACATTGTCAGTTAAATATACATTATGTGTTAAATTTTTTTCGTTTCTTATCTCTTCGTCGAATTACATCGCGCGCGAAAATCATGGGTGGGATGGAGATACTGCATGAGTGAGAGAGAAAGAAAATTGTAGCTGGGTACAGATAGGTGGATTTGCACCAAATTTTATATTAAATATTTCTTTTCTAACATTTAAATAAAAACATTTTAATTTTAATTATCTATTTTCTTCTCCACCTCT
>NW_012069020.1:0-357 GCF_000956235.1 Wasmannia auropunctata | reverse complement strand
TGGAGTTCAGACGTGTGCTCTTCCGATCTCTTTCTGTTCTCCTTGGGCAGGATTTTGATTTATGATCAATGTCAAATCGATTTCGCAGTTTGAATCGACAAGAGGTCGACATGGGAGTCAAAAAGACATCGATGTCGATGTCAATTTCGATCTCATTTCGAACCCACTTTTCGACGTCGAATCGACGTCGGGTCGACAAATTGTTTCTCACTGGGTGGACGGGGTCCCCCCCCAACCCCCCCATTGGGATTATTTCTTTTGTTACTTTTTTTGTTAATAACTATTTAACGAATAATCCACTAAATCCCATAAACATGACACACGATCAAATGAGCATATATAACTTATTATGTTAAT
>NW_012069019.1:0-434 GCF_000956235.1 Wasmannia auropunctata | reverse complement strand
TATTTTTATGGAATTCTAACTTGGCATCACATATTGATATCAAATCTTTCATACAAGTAATATACATTTATGACTTAAAGAAGGAAAAACAATTTTTATGGAATTTTAACTTGGCGCCATTGATATCAGATCTTTTATACAAATAATATATATATATATATATATTTCACTAAAATAGAGATCGGTATTTAAAGTACCAAAAGAAATAGCATTTAGGTTTTATTTTGAAGAAATAATAGATGTACCGCTTAGGTTTTATTGTTTAATTTTGTACACCTGTTTTTTGTTAAAAAGAAGATGATAAACATCAAATTTTGTTCGATAATAGATGTACCGCTTAGGTTTCATTGTTTAATTTTGTACAACTGTTTTTTGTTCGAAAAGGAGATCATAAACATCAAATTTTGTTCGAGGAGCACGCTAACACTTGGCAC
>NW_012069018.1:0-422 GCF_000956235.1 Wasmannia auropunctata | reverse complement strand
CTAAGTGACTGGAGTTCAGACGTGTGCTCTTCCGATCTTGCACCACCACCCACCGAATCAAGAAAGAGCTATCAATCTGTTAATCCTTCCGGTGTCTGGGCCTGGTGAGGTTTCCCGTGTTGAGTCAAATTAAGCCGCAGGCTCCACTCCTGGTGGTGCCCTTCCGTCAATTCCTTTAAGTTTCAGCTTTGCAACCATACTTCCCCCGGAACCCAAAAGCTTTGGTTTCCCGGAAGCTGCCCGCCGAGTCATCGGAGGAACTTCGGCGGATCGCTAGCTGGCATCGTTTATGGTTAGAACTAGGGCGGTATCTGATCGCCTTCGAACCTCTAACTTTCGTTCTTGATTAATGAAAACATTTTTGGCAAATGCTTTCGCTTCTGTCCGTCTTGCGACGATCCAAGAATTTCACCTCTAACGTA
>NW_012069017.1:0-473 GCF_000956235.1 Wasmannia auropunctata | reverse complement strand
TTCAGACGTGTGCTCTTCCGATCTTTAATTTGATACAATTTTTTTTTCGAGGTATATTATTTTTTTTAGTTTTTAATTCAATTACAATAAATATACTTGAAATAATATTTTGATTTCACTTCTATTTGGTAATATTATATTTTTAATTTATTAAATTAAATTTTTTAAAATCATGTATACATTAATACAACTTGGATTCTGTTGGTTTAATTTGATACAATAGTTTTTTCAGGGTATATTAATTACGAAATAATTTTGTGTAATTATTATATATGGAAGATAATGCCATTTAGGTTTTTTTATGATTTAACAACAGTTTTTTTTTCGAAGTCACATTATAAATATATTTAAGATGATACAAAGGTCTCATTTTTTTCAATCTGATACAATTTTTTTCGAGGTAAAAACGTTAAAAAATATACTTGGCGGTTTTTTTACATTTTTAATGTCTTTTCAGATCGGAAGAGCACACG
>NW_012069016.1:0-451 GCF_000956235.1 Wasmannia auropunctata | reverse complement strand
TGGAGTTCAGACGTGTGCTCTTCCGATCTTTTTGTAAGAATAATCAAACAATTATTGATGGTATTCGCAGAAACGATACATTATACAGACTGAACTTTATGCCCGTAAATAAAGTTACTGATTTGTGTGTCGCTACGACCGACACTCTGATGGAGTGGCATGAAAAATTAGGCCACGTCAACTTTCAAACTTTGCGGCAAATGATTTCAAGTTCATGTGTGAATGATTTGAATGTGTCTGATTTATATAATGCAAATCCATTTTGTGAGGGTTGTATCGCGGGAAAACAACATAGAAATTCTTTTCCAAAGGAAGGTGCAACGAGAGCTAAGCGTCCGGGGGATCTGTTTCATGTAGATTTATGCGGAAAAATGAGCCAAAGCTCAATTGGAGGCGCGAACTATTTTCTTTTATTGAGAGATGATTTTTCTAGATACTGTTTTGTCTATTT
>NW_012069015.1:0-424 GCF_000956235.1 Wasmannia auropunctata | reverse complement strand
GCCTAAGTGACTGGAGTTCAGACGTGTGCTCTTCCGATCTTTTTTTAAATTTTTAAATTTTTTTTGTGATCAAATTAAAGGTTATTTTAATACGAATTTAACCATGTGTGATAAAGTTATTTTCCAAAGTATCATTTTCGAGAAATAATTACAAACGCCTCTATGCGCACACCATATCTGTACTCGCTTACGCTGCGCGCACCCAGCAATTCTTCACATAGCACATTCTGCTTGCATTTTTTGCATTTAACAAGGGATAACAATGAAAGGAAAAATATTTGACCACAAATATAATGATCATGAAAATAATGTTGTATGCAAAAAGATTGCTTACACCATGATTCACCAAACTGATTAATTTGAACCATAAATAATATATTTACATAATTTGTAATTTTATTAATATCACTTTAGTATATCGCTA
>NW_012069014.1:0-332 GCF_000956235.1 Wasmannia auropunctata | reverse complement strand
CAGACGTGTGCTCGTCGGACCGGTGAGTCAGAAAATTTTGTTATTTTTTATGAGGTAACGAATCTACGATTAATTATGTTAAATGTAGAGAAAATGTCTCAGTACATGTCGAATAACGACAATTAAATTATTTTACAAATTACAAATAAAATATCGTAGATCTGTTGCCTTAAAATGGATGGACTAAATTTGATTAGGGCAAATATTTAATCTTGGTGTTGCCTATCTATATCTATCTATATATATTGTGCGACTGTGCTTGAGGAAATATTCGCACAGTTCGCACGCACAGAGCTCGCAAAGCAGAGCTCATCATGTCGAATTATGTCGAT
>NW_012069013.1:0-872 GCF_000956235.1 Wasmannia auropunctata | reverse complement strand
TTTTGATTTTGCTATCGAACCTCCTTAATGAATTATGGATTTCGAAAGTAGAGACTTCAAGCTGTAAAATGCTTTTTGGATTATTCAGTTATGATCATTTTTGACGAAGTTACACTCTTTTGAAATTTGCCTATTTTTAGCGATCAGAATATGTGATCCTTTAATTTTGGGGTGGAGTGTATATACTCATCACTCTCGTTGCGAAGATTGATATATGTTTTTATATAATAATTTATAACGCACACACTACTGTACGTAATATTGGATGAAACGGGCAAATCAAAAATTCATAGTTCGGCACTCACCACAGAAAGCACTGTTGCTAGTTGAAAGTTGCTAGCTAAAAGTCACTCACATTGTATTATTGCGCTTGCGCGCCAAGATATGTAACAAAAACGTGTAAAATTTTTGCAAGAATCTGTCTGCAGAGTCTTGCGAAAGATATACGCAATACGAATTGTACAATATCTGCTGACCGAATCTGTTGTAAATCTTTTCGCGGTTGATTGAGCAGATTCTGTACAATATCTTTACAAGATTTGCGCATCGCTTCTGCTGTAAGAATCTTGCTGAAATTTGCAGATTATATTTGTACAAGATCTGTACAAGTCTACATAATGATCTGCGCATTATATCTGCTAAAAGAATCTTACATCAGTTTGCTAACAAACTGTTTACAGACTGCAGTTATAAGAAGAATCTGCTTCAAGATTTCGCGATTTCTGTAGCAAGTATGTCTGCAAACAATTCTTTTTCAAATACAGTGCACAAATCTTGCAACAGATTGCTGACCCTGCCGCAAATTCCCATAGGTATTCCATATGGGACCATGAAGGTCCAGTGAAGGACCATGAAGGTTCCATGAAGGACCA
>NW_012069012.1:0-590 GCF_000956235.1 Wasmannia auropunctata | reverse complement strand
TGTATTTATGTTTTTATTTAGGTTGGTAATTTATATATTTAATGTGGCGATTTTAGTTGAGTGGACATTATTAGAATTTAATTCTATTAATATAGAAATCATTTTTTTAATTGATTTAATTTCTTTATTATTCATAAGTTTTGTTTTATTAATCTCTTCAATAATTTTAATTTATAGGTATATTTATATATTAGGAGAGAAATTTATTGAACGATTTATTATTTTAGTGCTTTTATTTATTTTTTCTATAATTTTAATAATTTTGAGTCCTAATATTTTTAGAATTATATTTGTATGGGATGGATTAGGATTAGTTTCTTATTGTTTAGTTATTTATTATCAAAATTATATGTCTTATAATTCTGGTATAGTTACAGTTATATGTAATCGTGTGGGGGATCTTGGACTATTAATAATTATTAGTTTGATGTTAATTAGTGGGAGATGAAATTACATTATGTTTAATAACATTAAAGAAGGGGGTGGAAGGGGAATTATTATTTTATTAATTTTGGCGGCAATTACTAAGAGGGCACAGATTCCTTTTTCATCTTGATTGCCTATGGCTATAGCAGCCCCAACTCCAGTAT
>NW_012069011.1:0-327 GCF_000956235.1 Wasmannia auropunctata | reverse complement strand
TTTTTTACGAACTTTGACAAGTTCCACGGCGCGAATAAAAATTCGCATGCAAATGCAGTTTACAACTTTCGAAAGAGTGAATTTTTACCTTTAATTTGCTTTTTTGTTGAGCGTTGTACGATTTTTTTTCACCGAGTTATGCAACATTAAAGCAAAAATGTCCTTTTTGCTTCAATTTGAAAAGTAGAGATTTCAAGCTATAAAATGCTTTTTTGATCATCTCGATACGATTATTTTTGACGAAGTAACACTCTTGAATTTTGCCTATTTTTGGATGGTAAAGTAAGGTGATAGATCGGAAGAGCACACGTCTGAACTCCAGTCACT
>NW_012069010.1:0-382 GCF_000956235.1 Wasmannia auropunctata | reverse complement strand
TAACATTATGTGAATATATCTTTGATATAAATGTAACGTTGAATATTACTTATATGTGACATATTTTACATATTTTATTTTTTAAATTAGAATAAATATTTATAAACATTTATATATTATAATATTAATTGCTGCATCAATCTTCTGTGAATCAATTTTATAATTGCAGGTTTATTATAATAAATCAAAATCTTTCTATTTATAAATAATATTTTTATAAAAATATGTTTTTAAATCTTTAAGAAAAAAATAGATTTAAAAAGAAGTAAATGAAATTATTTTCACTCATCAAATGGATTACCTTTATTAAAATATTTCTATATTTAACGCTGCTTTACATAATTACATCTTAAAATGACAAAAAATAATAAATTTTAAAATA
>NW_012069009.1:0-370 GCF_000956235.1 Wasmannia auropunctata | reverse complement strand
CTTGCCAGCCCGCTCAGAGATGTGTATAAGAGACAGGTACACGTTCCTTGTTGCCGTGATTGCTGAACGTTAACCATTTCGCGTCTTCTTTCGGCAGCTCTACTGCACACTCGTTCAGCTCGTTGCAATCCACGGTGTGGGCATCCAGTCGTTCCTGCGAGCTGAAGTAATGCAGGAATCTGTAAATACAAAATACTTTACTTAATTTTTGTCTTTTTTACACCATTCTATTTTAGTATTATCTCGATGCGTACCGGTCGCAGAAGAATTTCTTGTTCTTCTTCTTGCTGAGTTGAGAGCTCACGAGGCGGGACAGATTTTTTATCCACGCGAAGTGGCCGATGCTGCTGTCTCGTGGATCCTGCATGTG
>NW_012069008.1:0-329 GCF_000956235.1 Wasmannia auropunctata | reverse complement strand
TTTAACTATCAGATACGTGTTTCCACCACCGCTTCAACAGAGGAACCACCCTTTCCACGTTTCACTGATACACGTTCCACTGATGCACGTTCCACTGATGCACGTTCCACTGATGCACGTTCCAATACTGCAGACGCCAATATTCCACGTAATAATTTTTTTTACTTATTTCCTATTATTTATTTCATTAATTACTCTAATACAGAATTTTAATAGTCACATTTAATTTTTTACGTTTACAGAGAGACGACAAAGAGGAACGCGGGCAGGCGCATACCGTCAACAAGAGCGCTTTATGCGCTTCCTATATAGATTATCTTCGGCCCATT
>NW_012069007.1:0-359 GCF_000956235.1 Wasmannia auropunctata | reverse complement strand
GCCAGCCCGCTCAGAGATGTGTATAAGAGACAGCTATTTACTTGTAAATATTAATTAACCGCACTTTTTCAATTCGGAATTTAAGAGAGACAAAAATTTTACTTAACGCGTATACTAATTTTCTTTAAATTGGAAAACGTGACTTTACAGTATTCCATAACAAATTAAAACTTATGCAAATAGAAATTCAAAAATTAATAATAAATTTATTTACGTGAAACCGACCGCAAAAACCGACCGCGAATGAAGATGCGTGCACTGAGAGAAAAATATTTTGTATTTATTACTATAATTGCATGGTAAAAAAATTATGGTTAGGAGCATTATTTTTATAATTATTATTATTATAATGTTAGTAA
>NW_012069006.1:0-363 GCF_000956235.1 Wasmannia auropunctata | reverse complement strand
CAGACGTGTGCTCTTCCGATCTCATTGGGTGTTTCGAGACGTAAAATCGACATGTTGTTAATCTTTCCGAATCGTGGTACGATGTTGCCAATGTAGATCGGAGGGGTACGGGTTTCTCCGTTATCGTCCTTTTCCTTTTGTAAAAATGATAAGATACGTCTGATGTAATTGAGATTTCTTTGCCTTGAGAATCTGCCAGAATAATGTATACGTGAGAAGGTATAGTCATGGCAATGCCGATGTTTAAAGATTTGTAGCCTGTCTTGGTTAATAAATATTTCCTTTCCAGAATTCTAACAGGAGAGCGCCGTGTGCTGTGTATCTAAAAAAATTTAGATGAGTGAATACAAAATATAGATATAC
>NW_012069005.1:0-550 GCF_000956235.1 Wasmannia auropunctata | reverse complement strand
AAAAATAATTTGTTTTTACAACTTCAAAATATATTGCATTTATGGCTATAATTAAAATTTGTAATTTTTTATTTCATATTTTTACTTTTGCATAGAATATTACAAATTTCTATGAAAAACAACAATATTCTTCAGTATTCTACGATTAATGAATCCGTCAAAATCTATATAAATTTACATTCTTAAATTTTCATAAAATACTACAATTAGTTTCCACAGAAATTGGAAGAAAATTTTTATCACTTGGAGATAAATATTTCTGAACGGTTGTAACATCGCGTATAATACTACAAGAAAACGAAATTCTTAAGCTTTTTACGATTCGAATTGTCAATAAAAATTTAAATATATATGTTGCTTCTTCGTTTCTTCACGTACATGGTACAAGTTTTATGCAATTCTTGGAAAAAATTTTAATGAATAACTACAAAAAGCTACAAAAATAGAAATTTTTATATCGTATAAATTTGTATATTTTTGTAAAAATATTTATTTTAAGATAAAAACATCTACGCAATGATACCACAAATTACAATTTTTTAAAATCAAG
>NW_012069004.1:0-537 GCF_000956235.1 Wasmannia auropunctata | reverse complement strand
TAATTCAAATGTATATTTAATATTGTAATTGAGACATTGAAAATGACATTTTAAACAGTTTGTATAAATAATAGCTGAATGCAGCTATTATTTATACAAACTGTTTAAAATGTCATTATTTATTGTTTTTTATTGAATTTTATTGTTATTGAATTAGAACATATTGTAATTCAAATGTATATTTAATATTGTAATTGAGACATTGAAAATGACATTTTAAACAGTTTGTATAAATAATAGCTGCATTCAGCTATTATTTATACAAACTGTTTAAAATGTCATTTTCAATGTCTCAATTACAATATTAAATATACATTTGAATTACAATATGTTCTAATTAAGGGCCCTGCCTAGTCACCGCGGCCATATTGGATTCGTGACGTCAGAAGCGAGAAACAGCGAGAAATGATCGTAAAGTTTATTGCGTGCCATTTTTAAATAAAGAGGATTTGGATAAAACTAATAAACAGGATCGCTTTAGAAAACTTGTAAAAATGGATGGAAACTATCCTTTTCCCCCCTGAAAGTCAGTAAATA
>NW_012069003.1:0-858 GCF_000956235.1 Wasmannia auropunctata | reverse complement strand
GGATGTCTGATTTTTCGATGTTAGTATGAAGGCATATCTAGTGAAGTGGTCTATTAAAAGATGTAGGTACCTTTTAGTTGATCTGTTTCCGGCGAATCCTCCAATTATGTCCAAAGAAACAATTTCAAATGGCTCTCTTGGTGGACCGAGTTTGGATAGAAGGCCGTAGTGTCTACTTCGGGTTTTATTTTTGGAACAAATTTTACAGCGTTCGCAAATTTGTTTCGTTGTTTTATCTATATTCCGCAGATAATAGGAGTGTTTTAACTTGTCTATGATCTTGTTCTTACAAATGTGTCCGTAATCTTTATCAATTCTCAAAATTAGTTGTTTCCCAAATTCTTCTGAAATTATTATTCGTTTTTTATATCCCTTTAACTTATAATATACTAGCACTATACAAACACGCGCTTCGCGCGCGCTATTTAACACTTCTTATGCAATCTCAACCTCAACCTAACACATACTAACATTACCTCAATATACACAACTGTCAAAATGCAATGACACAGCCGCTTACACGAAGTTAGCGCAGCGAGACAACCAATCAGCATCGCGGAAAAGCGACAACAAATAATTTCGAGAAATGCGAGTTATCGACTTAACATACCTTTTTTTGGATAGGATTCCGTTTTCGATTAGGATCTTTTTTGAATTTTTCTCTAGATCTTTATTTGAAAGTTGATCTTGTTTTATGTTTTCGATAGTGACAAAGTTTACTGTTCTCACATGTTCTTCTAAATTATCTAAATTAGTGTTGTAAGTCTCGCTGTGCCTTACTTACAACGTCACACTTAGTAATAAGCAGGTCACTGTTGCAATCTAATATTGCAACGATGACCCATAATAATTGAGGAT
>NW_012069002.1:0-370 GCF_000956235.1 Wasmannia auropunctata | reverse complement strand
GAAACCTCGCCGTCCTCCACTCTTTTCTCTGATGATGACGAAGTCCAATTCATAGAGGATCCTCCCTCCCCCGCACCCTCATCTGATTCCTCCCTTTGCAAAATCATCGACGAAATACCGGCACCACGTCCCCGTTTTTATTTCAATTACGGAAATCATCGAACCTTAAAGTCGTTGTTTGCACAGTTTGACCAACTCACGACTCCTCTTCTCCGGGGAATCTTCACAATAGGCCCGGAGTTCTTTGACCGTGACGAAATCCGTTCGCACGTGACGAACTGCCCCCGGAATTCATACATTCCCGTTTACCTGCCACACTCCCAATACCCATACAAGGTCCCTATTGAATTTTTCTATAATTTCTTCCCCC
>NW_012069001.1:0-396 GCF_000956235.1 Wasmannia auropunctata | reverse complement strand
GTCGACTCAGTTCGCGTGCAACGTCTCGTACGTGCGTTGCGCGAAGCGGCGCGCGTGTCGCGGCTCACGGAGTGCGTGACTCGCGCGAGCGGAACGCGGCGCCGAACGAGATTACCTCGTCCTTGCTTCGGCATCGTGACACGGCACAAGCGCGCGCGAGAACATAGAGATAGGCGCGCTCTCGGCTAGCTCGGATTGCGTGCGCGTCGTTGACACGCGCGCTCTCCAATATCGTCCGTCAATTCCACTGATCTCTCTCTCTTCTCTTCTCTCTGTGTGTCCTTACAGTCGCCGACTCAGCGCGCGCTCACGAGAAGGGCGCAAAGAGCAGGACCTCCGGAACGTTAATGATCCTTCCGCAGGTAACCTACGAAAACCTTGTTACGAATTTTACTT
>NW_012069000.1:0-307 GCF_000956235.1 Wasmannia auropunctata | reverse complement strand
CTGGAGTTCAGACGTGTGCTCTTCCGATCTTTTATTGCGTTTTTCCATCGCAACTGATATTTTGTAAATTCATCTGTTTACCTAACCTATGTGCACAAAATTTCATTAAAATCATAACTTGACACTTTTGTTATAAAATTAATTGTATATTTATACATATTGGTTGAAAAATGTTTTTTTATTTATGACAAAATATAATCATTTCTACACCACCTTGCGGTATATAGCACGGTTTGTTTATAGTGGTTTCTCTAATAGACCTAATACGTTCTCATTTTTTAATACATGAGTTATTCAAAATGTTATC
>NW_012068999.1:0-343 GCF_000956235.1 Wasmannia auropunctata | reverse complement strand
TGACTGGAGTTCAGACGTGTGCTCTTCCGATCTAAAAACTATCGTTCAGACAAATTTATTATCGTGTCTGATGCACAAAAAAATCATTATAAATACACTTACCATCTATAATACTTGCATTTGAAGCTATGTGCTCTGCTGTACCGAAATGTTCAATAATGTCTCTGTATTTCTGACCAATTAATTCGTTGTTTGACGAATATAAAGTTTTGGGATGTCTGTACATGTCAAGAGTTAATGGAATAATATCTGTGGAAACGGTTGGCCAATTGTAACTTAAGATGTTTAGAAGCATCAAAAAGATAGGAAGAATTAGCTGAAAACGTCAATAACATGATAAATA
>NW_012068998.1:0-410 GCF_000956235.1 Wasmannia auropunctata | reverse complement strand
TATCCCCTGTGTGCCTTGTCGACTCAGTTGATGCTATACGAAGTTATTACGTAGCGGGAGGAGCAGCGTCCTCGCGGCGTACTACTCTCCGCCCATAGATCTGAGCGACGGCGTCTACGAGCTGGGCCTGACGATCTTCGAAACTTACAACGCGATACCGAACGTGAACGCCTCAAACAATAAGTTTTACTTCGACGACACGGAAATCACGATTCCCGAGGGATCGTACAAACTGCGAGCGATCGAAGCCTTTTTAAAAAGCGAAATTCTGCAACGGAGAGGTGGAATGTCCGACTGGAACAAGGGCGACCATGACTTTCCGATAGTGCTCCGCGCAAATCACAACACGATGAGATGCGAGATCTGGTGCGCCTACAGAATAAACTTTAGCAAGCCCAACAATATCGGAA
>NW_012068997.1:0-772 GCF_000956235.1 Wasmannia auropunctata | reverse complement strand
TGGCTTTACACTTTATGCTTCCGGCTCGTATGTTGTGTGGAATTGTGAGCGGATAACAATTTCACACAGGAAACAGCTATGACCATGATTACGCCAAGCTTGCATGCCTGCAGGTCGACTCTAGAGGATCCCCGGGTACCGAGCTCGAATTCACTGGCCGTCGTTTTACAACGTCGTGACTGTGAAAACCCTGGCGTTACCCAACTTAATCGCCTTGCAGCACATCCCCCTTTCGCCAGCTGGCGTAATAGCGAAGAGGCCCGCACCGATCGCCCTTCCCAACAGTTGCGCAGCCTGAATGGCGAATGGCGCCTGATGCGGTATTTTCTCCTTACGCATCTGTGCGGTATTTCACACCGCATATGGTGCACTCTCAGTACAATCTGCTCTGATGCCGCATAGTTAAGCCAGCCCCGACACCCGCCAACACCCGCTGACGCGCCCTGACGGGCTTGTCTGCTCCCGGCATCCGCTTACAGACAAGCTGTGACCGTCTCCGGGAGCTGCATGTGTCAGAGGTTTTCACCGTCATCACCGAAACGCGCGAGACGAAAGGGCCTCGTGATACGCCTATTTTTATAGGTTAATGTCATGATAATAATGGTTTCTTAGACGTCAGGTGGCACTTTTCGGGGAAATGTGCGCGGAACCCCTATTTGTTTATTTTTCTAAATACATTCAAATATGTATCCGCTCATGAGACAATAACCCTGATAAATGCTTCAATAATATTGAAAAAGGAAGAGTATGAGTATTCAACATTTCCGTGTCG
>NW_012068996.1:0-657 GCF_000956235.1 Wasmannia auropunctata | reverse complement strand
CTCCTCGGAGGCCAGCACGGCCCCCGAAAGATGGGAGGGAGCGCGTCTCGCTCAGCTCGGCGAACGTCCAACGATCGCTCGTACGCTCCTCTCTCTATATCGTCGCGCGCACCACCAAAAGTGTTAAGGCGGGTGCGCGACGACGAGAGTGGGCGCAAGCAGTCTGTTGGTACTAAAACGACCCTCAGCCAGGCGTGTTCCGGGAATTGTATCCGTGGACCGCAATGTGCGTTCGAAATGTCGATGTTCATGTGTCCTGCAGTTCACCAGTTGACGCGCAATTAGCTGCGTTCTTCATCGACCCACGAGCCAAGTGATCCACCGTTCAGGGTAATCGTTCATCTTGCGTGCTTTCGCAACGCTGTCAAACATGTTTCGGTATTTGCTTCACTCCTCTCTCTCGTGGCCATCTCTCGCCGGGGCTTCACCATCTCTCTCTCCTCGTCTTCCACTCGGCCACTCTCTCGGCGCGCGGGCAGCGCGCGAGGAGGCACGGAGAGTCGACGGGGGAGAGTGGGATCCTCCGGGATCAACGCCACTCGCGAGGGAATGGGGGCCCTTCGATCAGCCTGGCCGCGCGTCCGAGCACGCGCGGACCGCCGCCCCGTTTGCAGGGGGCTACGGCACAAACGTGAGTCGACAAGGCACACAGGGGAT
>NW_012068995.1:0-502 GCF_000956235.1 Wasmannia auropunctata | reverse complement strand
TACATTATACGAAGTTATACGATCGGTGGGAACGTCGCGGGCGCTCGGATCCGGCGGTTCCGCCGCTTCGCACGTTCGAGATTCGACGTTTGGAATAGGTCGGAACGTCCGCGAACGCAAGGATACGACGTTTCCGAGCTTCAAACGGCGAGAATCGACGTTTGAGCGGTGGGAACGTCGCGGGCGCTCGGATCCGGCGGTTCCGCGCTTCGCACGTCGAGATTCGACGTTTGAATGGTGGAAACGCCGCGAACGCAAGGATCCGACGTTTCCGAGCTTCAAACGGCGAGAATCGGTGTTTGAGCGGTGGGAACGTCGCGGGCGCTCGGATCCTGCGGTTCCGCGCTTCGCACGTCGAGATTCGACGTTTGAATGGTGGAAACGCCGCGAACGCAAGGATACGACGTTTCCGAGCTTCAAACGGCGAGAAGTCGACGTTTGAGCGGTGGGAACGTCGCGGGCGCTCGGATCCGGCGGTTCAGCGCTTCGCACGTCGAGATTA
>NW_012068994.1:0-366 GCF_000956235.1 Wasmannia auropunctata | reverse complement strand
TATCCCCTGTGTGCCTTGTCGACTCAGTTGATGCTATACGAAGTTATTACGTGAGAAATATGTTTTAACGATTATATTTAACATAATTGAAAAGCTTTATGGCGGGGTATGTCAAAACGTTGATAATCGGTATGTACAGTCGTGGACAGATCGGTTGCGACACTTTTTTTTATTTGGTTTCAGAACGTACTAATATTTTGTAAATACGAATCACGATTGGTGTATTGTTTCTAGACTAAAGATAGTACACCAAACGTGGTTCGCATTTGCAAAATAATAGTGCGTTCCGAGACCAAATTAAAAAAAAGTGTCGCAACCGATCTATATATACAGATCTACCGACTGTATATACAGATAAATGTTTGA
>NW_012068993.1:0-355 GCF_000956235.1 Wasmannia auropunctata | reverse complement strand
AAGTTGTTGAAGTCCTTGACAGTTCTTTAGCCCTTTGAATTGTCGTACCCTCAATGGAAGAAGATATGCAAGTACTATCCATATCTTCTTCAATATTTTTATTCAAGCTAAACACAGCGTGCGTGTGCTTACCGAGAACGTACCATCGAATCCTGTATCTAAAGTCGTATGCCGAGGGATGATCCTTGGTAGCACCCATCGCCCTTACGTAAGAAAAAAAATTTTCTAGGATGTCCTGCTGGAGTCTTCTTGTTATGATGTAGTGACACTCTTGTGGATATTTTTCGTGGAGATAACGAAACAATCCTCGCAACGAACGATTACTAACGAGAATTCACGTAATAACTTCGTATAA
>NW_012068992.1:0-370 GCF_000956235.1 Wasmannia auropunctata | reverse complement strand
TTGTTCTAGTTGTTCCAAACATTGTTTTAAAAGGTCATTTCCTTAAGTCATCGGAAATTGCGGAAAACAAAGAGAAACGTTTATCGATTTCCGAATCAAGAGTAAACGCATCTTATCTTTCTTGTTCCACTCGAGAATTTTATTGTTCTGAATTGTTCTAGACCTACGAAATATAGTTCTGCAACGCGAATCTTGTGTTGCTATCAGTTCTCTAAAATTTGTAAAATTTAATATCTTTATTTTAATACGCATGCAGATAGTTCAGTAGAATAAACTGCTATACTGTATGTTTTCCTCATCTGCGGTCTTCTCAACCATAATTTGTAAGTTATACCTCATCGGTGACGTAATAACTTCGTATAGCATACAA
>NW_012068991.1:0-314 GCF_000956235.1 Wasmannia auropunctata | reverse complement strand
TCCAAGTTCGTATTATCTCTAACGTATTCATGNTTTTAAAAAAAATGTAATTTAATAATTAAAAATATAATACTACCAAAAAGAAGTGAAATCAAAATATTATTTCTAGTATATTTATTGTAATTGAATTAAAAACTAAAAAAAAAAATGTATTCGAAAAAAATATTCTATCAAATTAAACAAATAAAATCCAAGTTGTATTATTTTCAATGTATACGTAAAAAATAAAAACAAGAAATGCAATAGATAGCGTAATGAGGACCGCAGAAATTAAAAAGGGATTTCGATAACAAGATCGGAAGAGCACACGTCTG
>NW_012068990.1:0-965 GCF_000956235.1 Wasmannia auropunctata | reverse complement strand
TCTCGGATCCGGCGGTTCCGCGCTTCGCACGTCGAGATTCGACGTTTGAATGGTGAAACGCCGCGAACGCCAAGGNTACGACGTTTCCGAGCTTCAAACGGCGAGAATCGACGTTTGAGCGTGGGAACGTCGCGGGACGCTCGGATTTGGCGGTTCCGCGCTTCGCACGTCGAGATTCGACGTTTGAATGGTAGAAACGCCGCCGAACGCCAAGGATGCGACGTTTCCGAGCTCAACGGCGAGATTCGACGTTCGAGCGGTGGGAACGTCGCGGGCGCTCGGATCCGGCGGTTCCGCGCTTTGCACGTCGAGATTCGACGTTTGAATGGTAGAAACGCCGCGAATGCAAGGATACGTACGTTTCCGAGCTTCAACGGCGGGAAGTCGTACGTTGAGTGGTGGGAACGTCGCGGCGCTCGGATCCGGCGGTTCCGCGCTTCGCACGTCGAGATTCGACGTTTGAATGGTAGAAACGCCGCGAACGCAAGGATACGACGTTTCCGAGCCTTCAAACCGGCGAGAATCCGTACGTTTGAGCGGTGGGAACGTACGTCGGGCGACTCGGATCCGGCGGTTCTCGACTTCGTCACGTCGAGATTCGACGTTTGAATGGTAGAAACGCCGCGAACGCAAGGATACGACGTTTCCGAGCTTCAAACGGCGAGACTTCGACGTTTGAGCGGTGGGAACGTCTCGGGCGCTCGGATCCGGCGGTTCCGCGCTTCGCACGTCGAGATTCGACGTTTGAATGGTAGAAACGCCGCGAACGCAAGGATACGACGTTTCCGAGCTTCAAACGGCGAGAATCGACGTTTGAGCGGTGGGAACGTCGCGGGCGCTCGAAACCGGCGGTTCCGCGCTTCGCACGTCGAGATTCGACGTTTGAATGGTGGAAACGCCGCGAACGCAAGGAGTACGACGTTTCCGAGCTTCAAAAGGCGAGAATCGACGTTTGAGCGGTGGGA
>NW_012068989.1:0-609 GCF_000956235.1 Wasmannia auropunctata | reverse complement strand
TAATTTGACCATATATGGTTAAATTCAGAAAAAATAATCTTTAATTTGACAGAGAAAAAATTTTTAAAATTAAAAAGAAACTTAGAGTGGTAGGGGTATTTTGTTAAATAAAAAATTAAAAATTTTAGTTTTCTTTACAACTTGAAAGTACTTTTCAAACCGTACAACTTTTGTTTAAAACATTTTTTCTATCTTTTATATTTTCGATGATATTCGCCACGAAAGAAAAAACAATTTTTTTCAAAAGGGTGTTTCACCCCTTAACCCATTAACGTCCAGGCGGACACATTTTTTGAACAATTTTCAGTGGCTTAATTTTTTATTTTAATGGCCTTGAAAAAATTCTAGCAACATCATTTCTGATGTAAAATTTCTTGCTCTTTCAGAATCTGCCATCAGAATTTGTCATAAATAAAGTCCAAAAAAGTTATAGTCGATTTTTTGGAAAAAAACCGTGATTTTTCACTCAAATTTTTTTTTTAAGCGATATTTTCACATCGAAACAACATTAGGATGGTCTTGAGGAGTCAAAATACAGCGTCCATGAACTCTAAACTTTAAAATGTGCACATACTCATTTCAAAATTCATGATGGCGGCATCGAAAATG
>NW_012068988.1:0-419 GCF_000956235.1 Wasmannia auropunctata | reverse complement strand
TTTTATTCCCTTTGGTCTTTCCATTCCAACCCAAGTGATAGTAGTTTCAATTTTTCGCAAATGTGTTATCTCTCTCAATCCAAGTGATATGTAATCTTTATACCTATTAACTCTTTTTATTTCAACTCAATGGTAATTGTTATTTAATTCTTTAAAATATTATTATATAATATTTTATATTACATAATCGTATTACTTTATTCAACTCAAGTATTATTAGAAAAAATTAAAAAAATAATAGAACAAAATGAGAAAAACATTTAATTAAAAAGAAAATTTATGTAAAAAACATTTGGCGCTGCCAAATGTTTTCATTCCATGTAACGTTTAAAAATTGTCAATGTCAGTGTAACTCTGTTATTACTTTTATATTATTTTTACTGCCTTCTTTATTTGGTCTAGAAGCACCAAGTGTTTTT
>NW_012068987.1:0-944 GCF_000956235.1 Wasmannia auropunctata | reverse complement strand
TCCGCGGCAGCCGTCGGCGGTATCGCCGAGGTCGCAATTCGCGCGTCCGGGAACGCTCCCGGAGATGACGGGTGTACGAGCTTCGTTCTTTCTCGACGTTGAATCCGCGAAAATATCTGGTCGCTGTACGCGAGTACGCCTCGCACGGCGTACGACGGATCACACACCACGTGGCGTCTCGATAACTCTAAGTACTGCCGACATTCGGCACGCTAGCACGCAATGATTCGAACACTCAATAACGCGAAAGAAACACAAAATAACACATAAGAAACGCACAAGTGACCCGGCTGTGGCAAGGCAAGCGCAAAATACTCTACTCGATTCGCATAACTCAATGCCGGGCGGATGGCACACGCGGACTCTACACACGAACATACACTTACGCGGACAACGAAACTGAAATAGCGCGATCCGCCCGACAATGAAACCGGCGGCTGACAATTATAATCGCTAACGTTCGTCTTACCAAGAGCGGCAGCTACGGAGGATGTTCTCCCTCAAAGTTTCTCGCACTCGGCAACAATACGGGATCCTGCGTCCTATCCCACGCGCGACCACAGCACAAGTGTCACTCGACGGTCCTTCCGGCAGCACGCCGGCAGCAGGGGGTCACGCGATCGGCTAATAACGCGCCGATTGGCCCTTGCTCTGCGAGCGCGACGCCCGCGAATCGCGGTGTCGCGCGTGATCAGCTGGCTCGCAGCCGGTAGCGCGAGCTTTAAATTAGGCTCATGTCCCTCATCGAGCCCTGGCGTCGACCCTGCTCGTTCGTCTCGCTTCCGTATCATTCGCCGTCGGCAACCCGATCCTGGCCAGATCGTGAGAGTCCATTGCCTCCGTATTTACTCTCGGATTGCTGAAATTAGTCGGCGACAGTAACGAGCTCGTAATAGAGAACATGGAGCTAACGTTCGTAGGGATTATTTTGTCTGACCTGCGTG
>NW_012068986.1:0-626 GCF_000956235.1 Wasmannia auropunctata | reverse complement strand
TTGTTATTGCTCAATCTCGTGCGGCTAGAAGCCGCCTGTCCCTCTAAGAAGATTTGTTTGTACGTTGGTAGTAAAAACCCACCGGCCGAAGCCGGGGGCCTTCGCGATACCATAAGGTACGCCTATTTAGCAGGCTAGAGTCTCGTTCGTTATCGGAATTAACCAGACAAATCGCTCCACCAACTAAGAACGGCCATGCACCACCACCCACCGAATCAAGAAAGAGCTATCAATCTGTCAATCCTTCCGGTGTCTGGGCCTGGTGAGGTTTCCCGTGTTGAGTCAAATTAAGCCGCAGGCTCCACTCCTGGTGGTGCCCTTCCGTCAATTCCTTTAAGTTTCAGCTTTGCAACCATACTTCCCCCGGAACCCAAAAGCTTTGGTTTCCCGGAAGCTGCCCGCCGAGTCATCGGAGGAACTTCGGCGGATCGCTAGCTGGCATCGTTTATGGTTAGAACTAGGGCGGTATCTGATCGCCTTCGAACCTCTAACTTTCGTTCTTGATTAATGAAAACATTTTTGGCAAATGCTTTCGCTTCTGTCCGTCTTGCGACGATCCAAGAATTTCACCTCTAACGTCGCAATACGAATGCCCCCAACTGAGTCGACAAGGCACACAGGGGATA
>NW_012068985.1:0-456 GCF_000956235.1 Wasmannia auropunctata | reverse complement strand
CAAAAAAGTAAAATATAAATACATAAAGGAAAATTACAAACACTGAAAAAAGTAATTTTGCAATTATAGCTAGAATTATTTAGGTACAAAAAATTAGCTAAAATGGATAAGATTAGTATTGCAATACCACAATATGTTTTGTATTTAATTAATATATAGATAAGAGAGACAGAAATTATATTTGAACTATTTGTCAAATTTAGCAAGAAAGTTTCTTTATAACGTTTAATTAATCCAGACTCCAATCCAGACTCCAATCCAGACTCCAATCCAGACTCCAATCATATTTGGTTATGAAACCTATATTTTCTTGCATACATTCTTAGAATATTGCTGCTATAAATTCTACGTATGACAGACAATTTTTTAACAGATACAAAAAACAGCGATATAATTAAGTGTAATATTTAGAATTCTAGCTGAAACAGCAAAACAATTTCCTGAGTGAAGAAACCA
>NW_012068984.1:0-328 GCF_000956235.1 Wasmannia auropunctata | reverse complement strand
ACCTATTTAACTTATATACCTATTTGTAAATTACAGCGTAACCCTTAGTTAATTATAACTGTTAGTTATTAACTTATAACTTATTAGTACTAGTGTTATCTCACTTATAAAACGTAACTACTTCAATGTAACTATGGCTGCACTTTGAATGTTGTTAGTTGCCTCATGACTCTACATATAAATTCTTGTTTGAGCTTTTTTTAATATTAAATTAAAGTTTTATCACTCTTACCAGGTAACTAAACGCGGCGATAAACGGAAAAACGTCATCAACGAATGAAAAAAAGTCGCTCAGATATTTTACGTAATAACTTCGTATAGCATACAA
>NW_012068983.1:0-346 GCF_000956235.1 Wasmannia auropunctata | reverse complement strand
TATCCCCTGTGTGCCTTGTCGACTCAGTCATACATTATACGAAGTTATACGATCATTTTATTTCTAGTACGTAAAAGCATTTTAATGTAATAGATATTTAAAAACAAATAAAAATAAAAATATTTCAAAAAATATACTTACCGTCTTGTTGTCAATCTTGATTCCGTCAGCGTCATTTCTCGAAAAAACGTAGCCACATATGTAATGAGTAGCAACTCAATTATAATACAGCCCGTAAAATTTGTTAGTACAAATTTGGAACTGATGTGTATGTTGTCTGACACTATAGAGTTTTAGTTCTCGTTTCATAGTTCTTTTAGTTTTATCGTCTAGTTGCTTCGAGATA
>NW_012068982.1:0-425 GCF_000956235.1 Wasmannia auropunctata | reverse complement strand
TATCCCCTGTGTGCCTTGTCGACTCAGTCGATAACTTCGTGTGCGATTATTGTGGAAAATGCTTCAGGTAATGTTATCTTCGGTTATACACTTCTCAACAAATTAAAGCATCACTTACTCTACCCTCCAAAAATAGGCAAAATTCAAGAGAATGTAACTTCGTCAAAAATGATCGTATCGAGATGTTCAAAAAAGCATTTTACAGCTTGAAATCTCTACTTTCCAAATCGGTACTTGAGAAAACGATCCTACTGATATTTCATGGAATTACACGGATAGAAAGGGAGACCCGACGAATCTCAAAATTTTTTACGAACTTTGACAAGTTCCACGGCGCGAATAAAAATTCGCATGCAAATGCAGTTTACAGCTTTCGAAAGAGTGAATCTTTACCTTTAATTTGCTTTTTTTTGAGCGTTGTACGA
>NW_012068981.1:0-485 GCF_000956235.1 Wasmannia auropunctata | reverse complement strand
TTTCTCGCTCCGTTTTTCGGTCCATTGAGTCACTTCTGTGTCTCGTGGATTAGCGTCTAGCAAGCCGATAAGCCGGATTAAACGCGATCATCTGCACGAGTCGTGGGCGGAAGACTCCCCAAAACGAGGTCCGCTTGTCTCAGTACACAAACGTCTTGTTACCATTCCTAGCTTCGGCTAGAAGAAGTCTTTGGATCGTGAATGAGAAAGCCTCGTCGACGTTAGACGCGTGTTGAAACGTGATGCGAGAAGTCGGTGGCATTCGAGACAATCTCACAATCGGTCCCGCATCCATTGCAACGATAATTAAATAAATTCGTGATTTCGCGAAACGCGCAATACGCAATGTCTTTTGCATGTGCCATGGAGAAGCTGTAGCAGAGATACAATGTGGTACCGAGAAATTGTTGATATCTTCCGGATAGGAATGATAAGTGCAATGGGATCGAGACTTTTGCTGCAGATGAAAAATTATAGGTTCTGCT
>NW_012068980.1:0-700 GCF_000956235.1 Wasmannia auropunctata | reverse complement strand
AGTCACAGGCTAAACGGTGCGAGATAGGAGGTTGGTGCAAAGGACCTTTCTTGTTCCTCTCGTTAAATTCTATAAGGAAAAATTACCATCCATTCCAGATTCAAAAAAAAAAATTATTTTTGAAAATTTTAAAAAAGTCCACAGGCTAAACGGTGCGAGATAGGAGGTTGGTGCAAAGGATTTTTTTTGCTCCTCTTGTCGAGATGTATAAGGGAAAATTGACACCCATCCAAAATTACAAAAACCAAATTTTGACATTTCTTTAAAAAAGTACACAGACTAAACCGTGAGAGATACGAGGTCGGTAAAGAGGACCTTTCTTGTTCCTCTCGTCGAGTTCTATAAGGAAAAATTTCCACCCATCCCAAATTCAGAAAAAAAATTATTTTTGAAAATTTTAAAAAAGTCCACAGGCTAAACGGTGCGAGATAGGAGATTGGTGCAGAGGACTTTTTTTGTTCCTCTCGTCGAGATATATAAAGGAGAATTGCCACCTATCCAAAATTCAAAAAAAAATTTTTTTTAAATTTTTCGAAAAATCCACAGGCTAAACGGTGAGAGATACGAGGTCGGTTAAGAAGACCTTTCGTTTTCCTCTCGTCGAGTTCTATAAGCAAAAATTGCCACCTATCCAAAATTCAAAATAAAAAGTTTTCTTGTAAATTTCAAAAAATCCACAGGCTAAACGGTGCGAGATAGG
>NW_012068979.1:0-435 GCF_000956235.1 Wasmannia auropunctata | reverse complement strand
CGGAACCCCGAGGTAATGATTAATAGGGACAGATGGGGGCATTCGTTATTGCGACGTTAGAGGTGAAATTCTTGGATCGTCGCAAGACGGACAGAAGCGAAAGCATTTGCCAAAAATGTTTTCATTAATCAAGAACGAAAGTTAGAGGTTCGAAGGCGATCAGATACCGCCCTAGTTCTAACCATAAACGATGCCAGCTAGCGATCCGCCGAAGTTCCTCCGATGACTCGGCGGGCAGCTTCCGGGAAACCAAAGCTTTTGGGTTCCGGGGGAAGTATGGTTGCAAAGCTGAAACTTAAAGGAATTGACGGAAGGGCACCACCAGGAGTGGAGCCTGCGGCTTAATTTGACTCAACACGGGAAACCTCACCAGGCCCAGACACCGGAAGGATTGACAGATTGATAGCTCTTTCTTGATTCGGTGGGTGGTGGTAG
>NW_012068978.1:0-481 GCF_000956235.1 Wasmannia auropunctata | reverse complement strand
AAAGTTATAGTCGATTTTTGGAAAAAACCGTGATTTTTCAACTCAATTTTTTTTTAAGCGATATTTTCACATCGAAACAACGATTAGGATTGGTCTTGAGGAGTCAAAATACAGCGTCCATGAACTCTAAACTTTAAAATGTGCACATACTCATTTCAAAATTCATGATGGTCGACATCGAAAATGGCGGCCGAAAGCTCGTAAAATGTTACGATATTGTGCAAATTTATTTTAAAAAATGCAGTAATCATTATGACTGGTGTGTTCTTATCAATATCGTGATATTATATAATTAAAATAACATTAAAATTATTGCAACAATATGGCGGACACAAAATGGCCGATCATAACGTGCTAAAAAACGTCAGAAGATGGGTATATAAAAGCGTTATATTTTTTTATTGTTTTATATCAATGTCACAGTATTTTATTTTTCGATTAAACTTTTTTTGTTAATTTTTTAATCAATTTTTAAATTTTT
>NW_012068977.1:0-461 GCF_000956235.1 Wasmannia auropunctata | reverse complement strand
AAAACATGTTAAGAATTGACGCATTACAGAATGTATTTAAAATATTTAACTGGTGGTCACAACGCCAGAAAGAATTGCGAGATTTAGAAAAATAAAAAATGTATTATTGTTTGATTAAAAAGACTACTTTTTATTTCTTTTCCCTTCCCTTCTCTATAATTAAGATCAATATAACATAATAATAATAATAATAATAATAATAATAATTGAACATTACTTATATGATAATAACGTAAACGTGAACGTGAAAATGTAAAACGTGAAAAACGTGAAACGCGAACGTAAAAAAAAACGTGTAAAAACGTGAAAAAAACGTGAAACGCGAACGTGAAAAACGTGAAAAACATAAAACGCGAACGTAAAAAACGTAGCAAAAACGTGAAAAAAACGTGAAACGCGAACGTGAAAAACGTGAAAACAAGAACTGTCGACAAAACGAGAACGACTACAGAGATAGGAAT
>NW_012068976.1:0-348 GCF_000956235.1 Wasmannia auropunctata | reverse complement strand
CCCCACGGGGCTGTCGCGCGGCTAAGTCCCTCGCCGCGTGTTGCTTTCGCCGACGGGGCTGGCGCGCGCGCGTGGGGTCTCGTCTAACCGCCAAGACGAATCCCCAAGCCGAGGGCTGAGTCTCAACAGATCGCAGCGTGGTAACTGCTCTACCGAGTACAACACCCCGCCAGGTACCTAAGTCGTCTACAGACGATTCCGAGTCTCGACATCGAACTCGCGAAACTCATGTTCGACCGTTTGACGCCGTGCCGTCGTAGAGGTGAGATCCCGACGACGGGCGATTGGTCGCCGTACGGCTAAACCGGGTCTCGTGCGACGACCGGCCGTGACCGGCCGCCTAGTAGG
>NW_012068975.1:0-362 GCF_000956235.1 Wasmannia auropunctata | reverse complement strand
TATCCCCTGTGTGCCTTGTCGACTCAGTTAGAGGTTTCCAGGGAACTCGAACGCTTATACAGAAAAGAAAACTCTTCCCGGATCTCCCGACGGCGTCTCCAGGTCATTTTGGGTTACCCCGACGAACACTCTTACGAGGGCCCGAATTGTATGCGGTTCCGCTGCCGGGTTCCGGAATAGGAACCGGATTCCCTTTCGCCCGCCGGGCGTGTGTCGTTCGCTCTATCTCTCTCTTACTTTTTACAGTAATCGATCATTTTGGCTAGGACAACACTAGAGTATAGTACGCCGTCATTGACATAGGATTTCTCCTAGGGCTTAGGATCGACTGACTCGTGTGCAACGGCTGTTCACACGAAACC
>NW_012068974.1:0-434 GCF_000956235.1 Wasmannia auropunctata | reverse complement strand
TTTTTCGGGTGTTATGAGTTATCTTTTTAACCTAAGTCTTCCTGCATCATTCACGTTTATCTTTCTCTAACGTGTTGTTGTACAGAACTTTTGTTGTACAGAAATTGTCCTCAATCCAATACTTTAACCAAGATAATTATAATATGCATATCCCAATATGACATATGGTTCAACAAAAAAAAAGAGTTCTTGTTATTACGTAATGTAATTTACATTATACAGATTTAACCTCTACTCGCCAGGCCGCCAATGTATGTATTTGTTCGTATTGCACGAAATCCCGAAGAAAGTGCATTAAGTGTAATAAGTCACTAAAGTTTCCTGCTTATAAAAATCTCATTGGTTAACCAATTTAGTTACTAAATTCAGCCGACGGCCAATCAATGAACACTTATACTACTAGGATTCATTTATAACCTATCAAACTGCACGTT
>NW_012068973.1:0-544 GCF_000956235.1 Wasmannia auropunctata | reverse complement strand
CGTGTGCTCTTCCGATCTAAATTTCGATAAATTTTTATTTTTAGTAAAAATTTGTACTTATTCATAGAAATTTTTTCCGTTAGGAAAATATTAGGTGGTAGATTTGTGTAGAAACTTGTAATATTAAACAAAAAAGTAAAAATTTTAATAAGCCATAATTGAAATAGATTTTAAAGTTGGAAAAACAAATCGTTTTTGTTAATACACATAGAAAATTGTAGTATTTTAGGTATGTATTAGAAATTAAAAACAGATTCAGATTCAAAGTTTAATATAGTTTTATGATACATAGATTCTGATAGATTTCCAAAGTCATTTATAAATGATTGTAGTATTCTCCAAGTAAGTATAGATGTTTTAAGTACTTAAAATCTTATTTTTTCATTTTTAAAATTTGTAAAGTTTTGTACTATTTTTTAAAAAATTGTGGATTTTCATGAAATACTACTTTTATCATTTTCTTGATTTTAGAAAATTGTAATTTGTGGTATTATTGCGTAGATGTTTCTACCTTAAAATAAATATTTTTACAAAAATATACAAA
>NW_012068972.1:0-310 GCF_000956235.1 Wasmannia auropunctata | reverse complement strand
CCCCTGTGTGCCTTGTCGACTCAGTTTTTTTTTGATATTTTTTTTTCTCCGCCAAATTTGAATTAATCTTTACAAAAAAAATTCATGATTACAAAGGTTATCCATATACATAAGTTTGAATTTTGTTGTCGTTCTGTGCTGAAAATTCTGTTTTAAAAAAAATCCAAAATATTTTAAATAGCATTTTCTCTAGATCTAAAAAATTGGTCACTTTTAAAAAAATTCAGTAGATAAGTCTTATGCCATATTATATTCGATATTTTTCCGGTTTTTTTATTTAGTGGAACGTGGCGAAAAAAAATAAAAATCA
>NW_012068971.1:0-536 GCF_000956235.1 Wasmannia auropunctata | reverse complement strand
CGTGTGCTCTTCCGATCTATTGTAAGTAGCGCACGGAAAGACTTACAACAACTGTATAATGATTGATACTTTGATACAGTGATACTGATGTTACTATAGTGTACACGATGTTATTAATACACGATATCACGGTGCACTGATTCTAACATTCGCATAGCGACAGCATTTTATACTGCTGTTTATTGCGTTCTACCCTGTTAAAAATAGATAAAAAGCGATATAATTTTTAATCGTGGTTATCAGGGGTCGGTAAAATAACTGATACAACTTATTTAAAATAACAAATATAAAATAGATTCCAGAAACTTATTTAAAATAAAATATCGCAGGGGCCAATAGAAAACTGATACGATTTATTTAAAATGAAAAACATAAAATAGATTCCAAAAACATATTTAAAATATTAAATATAAAATAGATCAGAAGAAGCTATTTAAAATAATAAATACTAAATAACTCTTTTACTTTTTGTTATTTAAAATACATATTTTAAATAATATTATTTTAAATACGACCGACCCCTGGTGATTTTATGA
>NW_012068970.1:0-651 GCF_000956235.1 Wasmannia auropunctata | reverse complement strand
TGGAACACACTTACCGGTTTCGGAGCCTACATTATTAGAGATTCCGGAGAATAGCTCTCAAGGTGGCAACGAGTCGAGTAGATGCGTCTGTGGAAAAGGTGGTCCAGGGACTATCTCAACCAATTGCAGCAAGGAACAAAATGGAGTACGAAAGATGTTAATATCGTCCCCGACGACATGGTATTCATTCGCGAGGATAACATGCCTCCATTGTGCTGGCCTCTGGGTGGAGTCCAAGAAGTTCACCCCGGAGACGACGGTGTCGTCAGAGCAGCACTTATGGAAAAGACCGACTGCCGAGGTATTACTGGCTACTACATAAAATATCACACAAAACTACTGGAAATATTATTGGAAATCACATAGACGTATTACTGACAATTACACAGAAGTATTACTGCTGTGTGTGATTTTTTCGCACTACTGCCGAAATGTATTACTGCCTAAATATTATTGCCACTAATATTTAGGCAGTAATATTTGAATATGGATATGCGCTGTAACGTCGAGAAATAAATTATTGAAAAAAAAATTTTTTTTAATTTTATTTATTACATGTTATTTTAGAGTGTAATTTGTGAGCTATTCCGCATTTTATTAATTACAATTTATACGCAATTTATTAATTTTTGAAAACATTGAGATTCGAAC
>NW_012068969.1:0-535 GCF_000956235.1 Wasmannia auropunctata | reverse complement strand
TTCAATTATTTTTGTCAACTATTCTATGATACGGATAATACTTAAGTCAACGAGTCAAGCATATAACTTGCTGCTCTGGCAATAAAAATTATAAAAAGTTTATTAGTAGAAGAATTTATGTTGCAAATTTAGTATATTTAAATTAATTTCAACTATTACTTATCAACTATTTTATGATACGGATGATATTTATATCAACGAATTAAGCATATGACACGTGCTAATTTGGCAATAAAAAATATATATATACATATATATATATATATAACGTATATGTATTTATAATATTATAATATGTATAAAAACGGGCGCGCCAAGTGTGCTGCTGCTGGAGATTTCCTCCCCATCTTTGTATTTTCTGTCACGTAATTTGCTACTTGTTATCGATGACAAAACTTCCCTTTTTAATTTCTGCGGCCCTCATTACGCTATCTATTGCTATTTCTTTTTTTATTTATTACGTATACATTGAAAATAATACAACTTGGATTTTATTTGTTTAATTTGATACAACATTTTTTTCGATATATATATA
>NW_012068968.1:0-358 GCF_000956235.1 Wasmannia auropunctata | reverse complement strand
TCATCAGTACTTAGCCAACTACTTCCGGGACAATTTCTCAATTTTTTAAATTTTATAATGGGATCCATACGATTACTGATACACACCATCTACCTTACGGTGACTTTATACGCATCATCGACAGACTCCCCCCCCCCCAACGATTCTCCCAAAGCGTCGTCATTGTTACTAATTGTCGGCATAATTTCCATGAAATTCGTACAGCTTCATTCCATATCAAGATTAGATTCATTCCATATGAAACTTAATTAATATTCTCTCATCAGCTAAATACTTACCGCATTTTTATTTATATATGTAAATGTTAGGAACATTATAGGAAATATGTGCAAACAAAGCGTCGTCATTGTTACTAATT
>NW_012068967.1:0-354 GCF_000956235.1 Wasmannia auropunctata | reverse complement strand
TTTTTATTGACAATTTGAATCGTAAAAAGCTTAAGAATTTCGTTTTCTTGTAGTATTATACGCGATGTTACAACCCTTCAGAAATATTTATCTCCAAGTGATAAAAATGTTCTCCCAACTTCTGTGGAAACTTGTAGTATTTTATGAAAATTTAAGAAAGTAAATTTATATAGATTTTCACGGATTCATTAATCGTAGAATACTGAAGAATATTGTTGTTCTTCATAGAAATTTGTAATATTCTATGCAAAAGTAAAAATATGAAATAAAAAATTACAAATTTTAATAATAACCATAAATGCAATAGATTTTGAAGTTGTAAAAACAAATTGTTTTTGTTGATTTATGTAGAAA
>NW_012068966.1:0-477 GCF_000956235.1 Wasmannia auropunctata | reverse complement strand
GGCTGATTATCGTTCCTCAGAGATTGTTGATATTCTTCTTGTTCTCGGAGAATGTCAACTAAATTATCATGAAGCTTCGCGAGTTTACCGGAATCGTTACCCCGAAAGAGAACAACATCCGAATCATACTACAATCCGGGACCTCGAACTAAGAGCTCGCCAAGGCCGTTTAGGACGTCAAAGAGCACATCATGAGTATGATGAAGATGATGTGCGTTATCTTGGCATTCATTCATCTTAATCCTCATACAAATAGTCGTATTATGGCTAGAGAAATTGGTATTCCGAGAACAACGATCTTGAGAATTTTATATAAAATGAAGTACCGTCTTTACCATATCACATTAACACAAGCTCTTACTCAAGCAAATATCCCGTTGCGTGTACAATTTTGTCAATGGGCACAACAGATGATCCGAACTGATCCGAATTTCTTCTATTATGTTATGTTCTCTGATGAAGATCGGAAGAGCACAC
>NW_012068965.1:0-430 GCF_000956235.1 Wasmannia auropunctata | reverse complement strand
CGTTATTTTTGTAGGGCCCAAACTAGCATTGAGATTTTAATAAAAAACGAGTATGTGATGAAGGGATATGAAACGGTATATTATAAAAAAATTCATAATTTTTACCATTTAATTTGGAAAATAGAGCCTTTTAAAAAATATAATTTTCGATTTTTATTGACATATGGAGGCGAGTGAAGGAGGCGGCCAGTCGAGCTGCGTTAGTCTGCGTCTGTCTGAATTAATTTTTTTCTGCGTATGCGTGTGGTCTATGGATAGGCACAACCAAATGTTTTTTCTCACTGGCGGCAATGGGAATATCGCCACCGAGCGCGCGAAGAGACCTAACTTTTGGATGGTATTGTCGCGAGTGTACTACCTTAAAGCCTCCTTCACATCACTCCAACAAATTGTTCGAGCTCAGTTCTTCGTATACTATTTAATGTGTCAA
>NW_012068963.1:8205-8700 GCF_000956235.1 Wasmannia auropunctata | reverse complement strand
TGGGTGGCCGAATAAACGTGCGGGCACGCGAATCGGCGTAATATTAAGGGGGCTAGCGGGGAATCGTCGATCGGCCAGATTTACCTCCGGACCCGACCGAGACCGAAAATTTTCTAAGTCCCGCGCGGCGTGTTGCTTTCGCGCGGCGTGTTGCTTTACGCCGCGATTACCTCCGGCGCCGAAAATTCTTCGCTATCGGGGCGAACGGACGACGGGGGTGCACGGGGGTGGTAGGGTGGCCGAATAAACGTGCGGGCGCGCGAATCGACGTAATATTAAGGGGCTAGCGGGGAAGCGTCGATCGGCCAGGTTTACCTCCGGACCCGACCGAGCCGAAAATTTTCTAAGTCCCGCGCGGCGTGTTGCTTTCGCCGCGATTACCTCCGGCGCCGAAAATTCTCCGCTATCGAGGCGAACGGACGTCGGGGGTGCACGGGGGCACTAGGGTGGCCGAATAAACGTGCGGGACTGAGTCGACAAGGCACACAGGGGATA
>NW_012068963.1:0-358 GCF_000956235.1 Wasmannia auropunctata | reverse complement strand
AGCTCGGCGAACGTCCAACGATCGCTCGTACGCTCCTCTCTCTATATCGTCGCGCGCACCACCAAATTGTTAAGGCGGGTGCGCGACGACGAGAGTGGGCGCAAGCAGTCTGTTGGTACTAAAACGACCCTCAGCCAGGCGTGGTCCGGGAATTGTATCCGTGGACCGCAATGTGCGTTCGAAATGTCGATGTTCATGTGTCCTGCAGTTCACAAGTTGACGCGCAATTAGCTGCGTTCTTCATCGACCCACGAGCCAAGTGATCCACCGTTCAGGGTAATCGTTCATCTTGCGTGCTTTCGCAACGCTGTCAAACATGTTTCGGTATTTACTGAGTCGACAAGGCACACAGGGGATA
>NW_012068962.1:0-331 GCF_000956235.1 Wasmannia auropunctata | reverse complement strand
TTTGTGGCATATCTTGTCTACAAAATATACGATCAAATCGTATATCTTCAGGACATACTTAAAATATAGATGCTAAACCATAGATCAACGCCATCTGCACAATTTCCGACATTGATCTCTTTCCGCTTGGATCATCGCCGCGTTGAATGCATGGGGATAACAGTTTATAATTGTATCTGCGAGGTAATCCTTTATTTTGATTTTATACTAAAAAGTACAATATATTTAATATTATATAAAAATATTTAAAATTAATTTTTATAATATTTATTAAATATATTTTCATGCTTTATGGTAAAATTGTACATATATATGTGCTTAAAGTTGAGGT
>NW_012068960.1:0-420 GCF_000956235.1 Wasmannia auropunctata | reverse complement strand
TTTGAAATTCTTATATTTATTCCTAATATTTTCTCTATTATGCTTACCGCCTTACGTATATATAACTTATGATATATTTACATCCTTGAGAAAAAGTTTTAATATTGACGTAATAACGATACATATTAATTGATATTTATCATTGTCAGAACTATTATGTAGATAAGACGCTATGTGATATTTGTTATGTCAATAGATTCAAAAGTAATTTAAAAAAGCACATTTGGACGCATTTGCGAGTGGAGGATCGCAAATATCAGTGTGATATATGCCAGAAGAAGTTTACACAGAACAGTAATCTCACTGTGCACAAGCGTATTCATAGTGGAGTACGGCCTTATAAATGCGACGTGTGTTCGTCCAGTTTCAACCAAAAGAGTAACATGATATATCATCGAATGGTGAAGCACTAAGGAAGAA
>NW_012068959.1:0-370 GCF_000956235.1 Wasmannia auropunctata | reverse complement strand
TATCCCCTGTGTGCCTTGTCGACTCAGTTTTCAACGTTTGAATGGTAGAAACGCCGCGAACGCAAGGATACGACGTTTCCGAGCTTCAAACGGCGAGAATTGACGTTTGAGTGGAAGGAACGTCGCGGCGCTCGAATACGGCTGTTCCGCGCTTCATACGTCAAGAATCGAAGTTTGAATGGTAGAGACGCCGCGAACGCAAGGATACGACGTTTACGAGCTTCAAACGGCGAGAATCGACGTTTCCGAGCTTCAAACGGTGAGAATCGACGTTTGAGTGGTGGGAACGTCGCGGGCGCTCGAGTACGGCGGTTCCGCGCTTCACACGTCGAGATTCGACGTTTGAATGGTAGAAACGCCGCGAACGCAA
>NW_012068958.1:0-337 GCF_000956235.1 Wasmannia auropunctata | reverse complement strand
AATATATAGCAAAATATAGACTGGTAAGAATAAATCCTTCGTATCGAAGTATCATTAGCTCAGCGTTAGCGTATAAGTTTGATGTTCAAGGGATCTCAGGTTCGAATCTCGATGTGTTTTCAAAAATTGTAAACCTGCGTATAAATTAGTAATTAATAAAATAAAAATAATGCGAAATAGTGTTAAACACAAATTAAACTCTAGAAATAATATGTAATTGTAAATTAAAAAAAAAAATTTTTTTTAAATTTTTTTTCTCAGTGTATCTATGTATGTGGATAACTTCAAACGTTAAAATAAACATTTTTTAAACNTTAAAAAAATATTTTTTCAGACG
>NW_012068957.1:0-443 GCF_000956235.1 Wasmannia auropunctata | reverse complement strand
AGCAACATCGATAATGAAAATGAAGGTGAATTATTAAGAGAATACGATGTTGTCGCTGGTGAATGTATACTGGTATTGCTATATATACTTATTCAAATATATTATATAAATACTGATGAAATATATTATAAATATTAATAAAAAATTTAAACTATTTTATACATCTCAGAAACTCCTTCTACGTCGACGTCGTCGACTACATTTAGTTGCAAAAATCGTGGTTTGCTAGATTCGATAGACAATCTAATTTTGCCAGCAAAAGTTCCTGCAGTATGTTCCTGCAGTAGTGTCAAAGAAACGTAAGAAGATTCAAAAAATTGAAAATTTTCTAGATAAAGTTGAGAAAAAAGATCAATTAAAAATTGATGAATCTATAACCGAATGGTTATTATCAAGCAATTTACCATTCAATATGGTTAATAATCCTTTTTTTAAAAAATTTA
>NW_012068956.1:0-336 GCF_000956235.1 Wasmannia auropunctata | reverse complement strand
ATAATGTTGCAAATCTATATTTTAACAATGTTTCTGAAGCATTGCATTGCAATATGCAATGTTGCAACTTTGCTGCAATATTGCTGCAAACTTCTGTGCTGTATGGGTACAATCATGAAAACGGGAAACGAAGAATATCATGTGCTGTTATGTAAAATTAATTGATATTTAATAAAACTTAATGATAATAAGATGTGCGTAAGTGTACACACAATATTTAAACACAAAATCGTGGTAGATTCTTTTCACATTTCTTTTAAATATTGCTGCAACATTATTAAAATAATGTTGCAAATCTATATTTTAACAATGTTTCTGAAGCATTGCATTGCAATA
>NW_012068955.1:0-472 GCF_000956235.1 Wasmannia auropunctata | reverse complement strand
GACGTGTGCTCTTCCGATCTCTGATCACTAAAAATAGGCAAATTTCAAGAGAGTGTAACTTCGTAAAAAATGATCGTATCGGAATGATCAAAAAAGCATTTTAAAGCTTAAAGTCTCTACTTTCGACATCAATAATTCATTAAATTACTTACTGATTCTTTACAAAGCTGCACAGATGCAAATGGAGATGCATCAAATCTAAAAATTTTTTACCAAGTTTGCGAAGTTCCAAAAAGTAAAATAAAAATCGCACGTAAATGAAGTTTACATTGTTCGAAAGTGTGAATCTTTAGCTTTAATTTGAGCACTTGATCAGCATTGTGCGATTTTTTTTCACCGAGTTATTCAACATTGAAGTAAAAATGATCCTTATGCTTCAACATTGAACTCGGTGAAAAAAAATCGTAAAATGCTCAACGAGTGCGCAAATTAAAGATAAAGATTCACGCTTTTGCATACTGTAAACCGCATT
>NW_012068954.1:0-380 GCF_000956235.1 Wasmannia auropunctata | reverse complement strand
TAAGATTGTAAAAAAAATNTATTCATGAAAAGACTGGATCAGGTATCGTATTAACTTCGGAAGAAGAAAATAATCTTGTGCAATGGATTCTCCATATGTGTTCTCTTGGCTGTCCAGCTAATCACTTGCTTGCAGATTTGTTTATGTTAACCATCAATCTGATGTAAATTTACAGTCGTGGACAATGAGATTGTAACACATTTTTCAGTGAATTTACGAATGCGTAAACTCACAAACATGTTATATATAATTAAAATAACACTATTCTAAATGTTAATACTAACATCAAATTATATCATTTATTTAATATTATTTGAGAAAAATTATTAGAATGTTAAAAACCAAGCGTTCATAAAACTTATTAAAAATAAAGTCGCAAC
>NW_012068952.1:0-419 GCF_000956235.1 Wasmannia auropunctata | reverse complement strand
GTGAAAGAGAGACGAGAGAGTAGAGAAACAGACGAGAAAGTCGCGAGAGAAAACGAGAAAGCCCAGGAGAGAGACGAGGGACAAGATTGAAAAAAGGGACAAGATTGAAATTTTGCGAAGAAGAAGACGACGATAACGATATAGCAGCCAAAAAGACAATACAACATTGAAATTTTAACCGAAAATTTAGCGAGAAAAAGACGGCGACAACAACAGCGACGAAATTATAAATATAGATGAAAGGGGACAAAGATTGAAATTTTGCGATGAAGACGACGACGACGACGATATAGAAGACCAAAGAGACCATACAACATTGAAATTTTATGAAAAAAAGCGAAGAAAAAGACAACGACAACAACAGCGACGAAATTATAAATTATAGACGAAAGATCGGAAGAGCACACGTCTGAACTCCA
>NW_012068951.1:0-355 GCF_000956235.1 Wasmannia auropunctata | reverse complement strand
CCCCTGTGTGCCTTGTCGACTCAGTCAAATAAGTGCCTCTTGATAAGATATTATGTTGGAATATACCAAAGTTGAATAAGTTAATATACTTTTAACCAAGTTAAGTTAAAGTTAAGAGTCTTAAAAATTCAACTCAGTTAAAAAATATAAATTAATTTATAATAAAATGAAATTAAAAGTTAAGTTAATAAAAAAAGTAATTAAAAAGTTAAAAGTTAAACATTTTTCACTTCATAATTTCAGAGTTTCTTAAATAAATAAATATAGTATAGTAAATAAAGTATATATTTTTAAATAAATAAATATAGTATAGTAAATAAAGTATATATTTCTTAAATAAATAAATATAGTATAG
>NW_012068950.1:0-388 GCF_000956235.1 Wasmannia auropunctata | reverse complement strand
CCTTTGAACTCCAAATTTTAACTAATACAATAATTTTCACTTTGGGAAAATTTGAATGTACCAAAATAAATACTCAAATTGATAAAGTCAGACTTTGTGACGCGTTTAGTTCATCTAACCGCATTAATAAGAATACATTTATTATTTATATGCTATTTTCAATTATTGTCACATTATATCTTAACTTCTTTATTATTTTCTCTTGTACGAATCATAATAAATAACATATATTTCCTAGATTTAGAAGGATATATTAAAACAAATTTAAGTAGCGTATATAATAGCAAACTAAACAAAAAAATTCGTTGTGGGTCTATCACGGATGGAAATTTCAAACTCAAAATTCACATAATTAACTTTAATGAAGACGATTATTTCAAACTTGATA
>NW_012068949.1:0-331 GCF_000956235.1 Wasmannia auropunctata | reverse complement strand
AATTCGTAATATAATTCTGTAATAAAATTTACATAGAGATATTATAAGAAGCACCAAGATAATTCCCTCAATCTATTGTGTTAAGCTTATAGAGCCGTAATATATATACATATATATATTACGTAATAATAATATATATATATATATACATATTATTACTACTATTATCTTAAATAAAATTTAAAGGCATTACAAGGTTATTCGTTGATACATATTATTTTAAAGTTATTAGTGAATACGTGTATATTTAATCTTTTTAATTTACATAAAATATTTACTGTTAATAATTAATGTATTGTTAGCTTGAATTGCATGTATTATATTTCCTTGA
>NW_012068948.1:0-913 GCF_000956235.1 Wasmannia auropunctata | reverse complement strand
CTAAGTCCCGTGCGGCGTGTTGCTTTCGCGCGGCGTTTGCTTTCGCCGCGTTTACCTCCGGCGCCGAAAATTCTCCGCTATCGAGGCGAACGGACGACGGAGGGTGCGACGGGGCACTCGGGTGGCCAAATAGACGAGCGGGCACGCGAATCGACGTAATATTAAGGGCGCTAGCGGGGAAGCGTCGATCGGCCAGGTTTACCTCCGGACCCGACCCGAAAATTTTCTAAGTCCCGCGCGGCGTGTTGCTTTCGCGCGGCGTGTTGCTTTCGCCACGACCTCCGGCGCCAAAAATTCTCCGCTATCGAAGCGAACGGACGACGGGGGTGCACGGGGGCACTCGGGTGGCCAAATAGACGTGCGGGCACGCGAATCGACGTAATATTAAGGACGCTATCGGGGAAGCGTCGATCGGCCAGGATTACCTCCGGACCGACCCGAAAATTTTCTAAGTCCCGCGCGGCGTGTTGCTTTCGCGCGGCGTGGTTGCGTTTCGCCGCGTTTACCTCCGGCGCCGAAAATTCTCCGCTATCGAGGCGAACGGACGACGGGGGTGCACGGGGGCACTCGCGTGGCCGAATAGACGTGCGGGCACGCGAATCGACGTAATATTAAGGGCGCTAGCGGGGAAGCGAACCGTCGATCGGCCAGGTTTACCTCCAGACTCGACCCGAAAATTTTCTAAGTCCCGCGCGGCGTGTTCTTTCGCCGCGTTTACCTCCGGCGCCAAAAATTCTCCGCTATCGAGACGAACGGACGACGGGGGTGCACGGGGGCACTCGGGTGGCCAAATAGACGTGCGGGCACGCGAATCGACGTAATATTAAGGACGCTATCGGGGAAGCGTCGATCGGCCAGGTTTACCTCCGGACCCGACAGAGCCAAAAATTTTCTAAGTCACGCGCGGCGTGTA
>NW_012068947.1:0-397 GCF_000956235.1 Wasmannia auropunctata | reverse complement strand
TCCAACACTATGTGCGCGCCACATAAGAGCCATTCGGTCTCTCGACACCGACTCGTGGCAATGCTGTGTTTGTATATAATATTATATTGGACGGCACGCTTCGGCAAGCGCGAGCGAACACCGGACGTTTCGTCGAACGAGTCGCCGAATACGTCGAACGATGTAACTCACCCTCCGTGCGAGAGTCGACGACTTCTCCGCTTCAATAGCGAGAAGAACGACCGACGTGCATCGCAACGATCACGGTCCGTGTTTCATAGACGTTCGAGAAGCCGTACGAGACACGAGTAACGTGTACGCACGACCGCATCGTACCGCTCGGCTAGCCGAGCGCATCGCACCTCTTATAGTACCCAACCGACCGGACAAGCGGTCGGCGACGACTGAGTCGACAAGG
>NW_012068946.1:0-423 GCF_000956235.1 Wasmannia auropunctata | reverse complement strand
GCGCGCGCACCTCTCTCGAGGCTCACCTCTCACCGAGAGTACGGTGGGGCGGCCTACGCAGGGCGGCGGCGCGGAGCGGCGCGACGTGACTCTCGCGTCGAGGTCCCGTCGTCGCGCTCTTCTCTCCTCGGGCGAACGTATCTTATATATATATATCTCCACTTGTACTTGGGGCGCTCTTGGTCTCCGGGCGGCGGCGGCGCGACACCTTCGTCGCGCGCGCGCCCGCGCCAGATCTCGTTGACGCCTCGGTCAACAACCCTCATTCTTCTCCTCTCCCACTCGTTTGTGTCATTTCGGACGACGCCCAGGGAAGACTGGCTCCTCTCTCCTCCTCGGAGGCCAGCACGGCCCCGAAAGATGGGAGGGAGAGCGTCTCGCTCAGCTCGGCGAACGTCCAACGATCGCTCGTACGCTCCTCTA
>NW_012068945.1:0-407 GCF_000956235.1 Wasmannia auropunctata | reverse complement strand
ATGTGTATAAGAGACAGGTTATCACTGACACAGATCAAATAATTAGATAATTCTTTTTTTTTTACAAACCGCGGTGTCACTTCAATATTTCACACTCAATTCACATACAAATTATGCACTTGAAGAAATTACGAGAAATCTTCTAATGTATTTACTTAATATCCGTACTATTACGTACTTTACAATCACATACAAATTATGCACTTGAAGAAATTACGAGAAATCTTCTAATGTATTTACTTAATATCCGTACTATTACGTACTTTACAATCACTGACGATTAATTATCCGTCCACTGAAAAATCACACGAAGAAAGAAACACACGACGATTTATTAACACGCGACCCGTTTACTCGACGATAGCAAGCAGTCGACTGACTTTAATACCGAATGTATTAAGTAGTTA
>NW_012068944.1:0-406 GCF_000956235.1 Wasmannia auropunctata | reverse complement strand
TCTTTTAGAGTAACAATAATATAATACATTAATATAATATATCAACAATAATATAATGAAGTGATATTAATAAAATTACAAATAATGTAAATATAATATTTATGGTTTAAACTGATTACAAATATGATGATCATGAAAAAATGTTGTATGCAAAGAGATTGCTTACACCATGCACAAGTTATAATAGCAATATTGCCGCAAATATCGCATGTTGCTTTTGAATGTTTTTAAAACAAAAATTGACTGGTGTCAAACAAATTCATCTGGTTTAATATTTACATAACCACTTTTATGCCAAGCATACTGAAATAAATTTTGAAATCTTGGAGATGAAAATTGAAAATGTGTCAATGATTGTAGTTTTAAAATAGAATCTCTTGAAAGATCGGAAGAGCACACGTCTGAA
>NW_012068943.1:0-510 GCF_000956235.1 Wasmannia auropunctata | reverse complement strand
TATCTTTTTCTTCGAAGACTTGAGGATGTATATATAATTTTTTTAAAGCAATGAAATATTTAAAAAAATACTATCTCTCACTTCAAAGACTCCAGAACATACATATAATTTTTTTAAACCATATAAATATTTCTAAAAATGCAATTTCTCACTTCGAAGACTCGAGAACATACATATAATTTTTTTAAAGCATATAAATATTGCTAAAAATGCAATTTCTCACTTCGAAGATTCGAGGACATGGATATAATTTTATTAAAGCAAATAAATATTTCTAAAAATGCAACCTCTCACTTTGAAAACTCGAGGATATGCATATAATTTTATTTGATCAAATGAATATTTTTAAAAATGCAATGTCTCATTTCGAAAACTCGAGGACATGCATATAATTTTTTCAAAGCAAAAAAATATTCTTAAAAATATGTCACTTTGAAAACCTAAAAACATGTATATGTATAATGTTTTCAAAACAAATAAATATTTCTAAAAATGCAATCTCTCACTTCG
>NW_012068942.1:0-370 GCF_000956235.1 Wasmannia auropunctata | reverse complement strand
TGTGCTCTTCCGATCTTTTAATTATTACATCAGAACTGAAGATAGTATCATTTCGATTGTATTTTTTAATTTGATACAAATTTTCTCTTGATAAGCATATTTTATTTAAACTTTTTTTAAAAAAGGTAATTTTATATTGTCTTTATTGTACTAATATTATGCATTTTGTGATCCTAAGCATTATGTATGAAAATTAAAATAAAGCTTGGCTTTTATTTTTTAATTTGATACAGAAATTTTTAGAATTACTACAACATGTATTGAAATAATTAACATTAAGGTACACTTTAAGATAGAGTAAGATCGCCCAAAAGTACGCACTTTCTTTTCATACAACTTTTACGTAAAAATCCAAGTGTGAGCATTAAAA
>NW_012068941.1:0-946 GCF_000956235.1 Wasmannia auropunctata | reverse complement strand
TATCCGAGCGCTTGCGACGTTCCAACCGCTCAAACGTCGATTCTCGCCGTTTGAAGCTCGGAAACGTCGTATCCTTGCGTTCGCGGCGTTTCTACCATTCAAACGTCGAATCTCGACGGGCGAAGCGCGGAACCGCCGTATACGAGCGCCCGCGACGTTCCCACCGCTCAAACGTCGATTCTCGCCGTTTGAAGCTCGGAAACGTCGTATCCTTGCGTTCGCGGCGTTTCTACCATTCAAACGTCGAATCTCGACGTGCGAAGCGCGGAACCGCCGTATACGAGCGCCCGCGACGTTCCCACCGCTCAAACGTCGATTCTCGACCGTTTGAAGCTACGGAACGTCGTATCCTTTCTTTCGCGGCGTTTCTACCATTCAAACGTCGAATCTCGACGTGCGAAGCGCGGAACCGCCGTATCCGAGCGCCCGCGACGTTCCCACCGCTCAAACGTCGATTCTCGCCGTTTGAAGCTCGGAAACGTCGTATCCTTGCGTTCGGGGCGTTTCTACCATTCAAACGTCGAATCTCGACGTGCGAAGCGAGGAACCGCCGTATCCGAGCGCTTGCGACGTTCCAACCGCTCAAACGACGATTCTCGCCGTTTGAAGCTCGGAAACGTCGTATCCTTGCGTTCGCGGCGTTTCTACCATTCAAACGTAAAATCTCGACGTGCGAAGCGCGAAACCGCCGTATCCGAGCGCCTTGCGACGTTACAACCGCTCAAACGTCGATTCTCGCCGTTTGAAGCTCGGAAACGTCGTATCCTTGCGTTCGCGGCGTTTCTAAAATTCAAACGTACGAATCTCGACGTGCGAAGCGCGGAACCGCCGTATCCGACGCGCCCGCGACGTTCCACCGCTCAAACGTCGATTCTCGCCGTTTGAAGCTCGGAAACGTCGTATCCTTGCGTTCGCGGCGTTACGTAATAACTTCGTATAGCATACA
>NW_012068938.1:0-628 GCF_000956235.1 Wasmannia auropunctata | reverse complement strand
TATCCCCTGTGTGCCTTGTCGACTCAGTCGCGCGCGCGCGCGCGCGTCAGCGTCCGACGCGACGCGAGACGAACTTCGGCTCGCTCGTGTGGACGAGCGGAGCGAATCGTCGATCGGTCGCGGTCGCTACGACGACGGCGGCGGCGACAACACGTGTCGAGAGACGCGTGAGTGAGCGTTGGCGCAAAACACCAGTGGGGCGGGCACAATCGAGTGCGCCCGGCGGGATACGCGACGAGTACACGACAAACGCGCCGTGCCGGTCCCAAGGATGTCTCTCGCGCGCTCGCGGAGAGAATCGCTTTCGTGGACTCGGACACGCGCGCGGTCGGCTCGCGCGATCCACACACCAGGGCGGCTCCTCGGGCCGGAGATCGCGACTGCTCCGAGAGACCGAGTACCCGCGGAGTACAGAGGAGAGACGTATCATCTCCGAGGCTGGAACCCGCGCACGGCAGGCGCGGCTCCATTTTTGCACGCGCGCGCACCTCTCTCGAGGCGCACCTCTCACCGAGAGTACGGTGGGGCGGCCTACGCAGGGCGGCGGCGCGGAGCGGCGCGACGTGACTCTCGCGTCGAGGTCCCGTCGTCGCGCTCTTCTCTCCTCGGGCGAACGTATCTTATATAA
>NW_012068937.1:0-308 GCF_000956235.1 Wasmannia auropunctata | reverse complement strand
TAGTCTTAAAAAATCTAGACATCATCGTGCCAAAAAAATTATAACTTCTTCTTCTGAAAATTCAGTTGATGAAACAAATAGTGATCAATTGAAGACTCGTACAGATTTTCCTACAGTACCAAATGATTTAAATAAAAGGACAATGATTTTTGGAACACAGGAACCAAAGGAAAAGTGTTAAGAATGAAACTGATATTCAGTGCGAAAAGAAAAAAGATTTGCCTGCAACTTCTTCATGTAATAAGTCTGTACATTTACAAAAGCCTACAAGCTTAAATCAAGACTCTGTCAAAAAAATGTCAAATATA
>NW_012068936.1:0-382 GCF_000956235.1 Wasmannia auropunctata | reverse complement strand
ACCAAACACTTAGTCTTTGACGGCGAACAGTTGACACTCAGTTCATCGACGGCGACGACGTAGACATTCACTTCCTCGACAGCGAAGACCTAGACAATACCTAGACACTTAATTTCTCGACAGCAAACACGTAGACACTCACTTCCTCGACGACGACCACAAGAGAGTTGTGAAAGCGAAACGAGAGAGTAGAGAAACAGACGAGAAAGTCGCGAGAGAAACGAGAAAGCCAGGAGAGAGACGAGGGACAAGATTGAAAAAAGGGAAAAGATTGAAATTTTGCGAAAAAGAAGACGACGATAACGATAGAGCAGACCAAAGAGACCATACAACATTGAAATTTTAACGAAAATTTAGCGAAGAAAAAGACGGCGACAACAAA
>NW_012068935.1:0-391 GCF_000956235.1 Wasmannia auropunctata | reverse complement strand
TATCCCCTGTGTGCCTTGTCGACTCAGTTACGGGATACGGTCTGATTTTGGAGATCGTTGAAAAATGTTTACCATACCTCTCGCTCCGTTTTTCCGGTCCATTGAGCCACTTCTGTGTCTCGTGGACTAGCGTCCAGCAAGCCGATAAGCCGGATGAAACGCGATCATCTGCACGAGTCGTGGCGGAAGACTCCCCAGAAAGAGGTCCGTCTCAGAACGACTCGTTACCATTCCTAGCTTCGGCTAGAAGAAGTCTTTGGATCGTGAATGAGAAAGCCTCGTCGACGTTAGACGCGTGTTTAAACGCGATGCGAGAAGTCGGTGGCATTCGAAACGATCTCACAATCGGTCCCGTGTCCCTTGCAACGATAATTAATTTAATTCATTATTT
>NW_012068934.1:0-783 GCF_000956235.1 Wasmannia auropunctata | reverse complement strand
CTTTTTACTTCAATGTTGAATAACTCAGTGAAAAAAAATCGTACGACGCTCAACAAAAAAGCAAATTAAAGGTAAAGATTCACTCTTTCGAAAGCAGTAAACTGTATTTGTGTGCGATTTTTAGTTTGTGCCATGAAATCTTTTAAATTTAGTACACATTTTTGGAGATTTGACGCATTTTCATTTGGACCTATGTAATTCCATAAAAAATAAATAGGATCCTTTTCTAAAGTATCGATCTAAAAAGTAGAGATTTCAAGCTGTAAAATGCTTTTTTGAACATATTGATACGATGATTTTTGACGAAGTTACACTCATTTAAAGCTTGTCTAGTTTAAAATTATAGAATACATATGCCAAAATAAAAGATCATCTTACTCTACCATCCAAAATAGGCAAAATTCAAGAGAGTGTAACTTCGTCAAAAATGATCGTATCGAGATGATCAAAAAAGTATTTTACAGCTTGAAATCTTTACTTTCCAAATTGATACTTAAGAAAACGATCCTACTGATCTTTCATGGAATTACACGGATAGAAAAGGAGACCCGACGAATCTTAAAATTTTTTACGAACTTCGACAAGTTTCATGGCGCGAATAAAAAATTGCAAATGCAGTTTACTGCTTTCGAAAGAGTGAATCTTTACCTTCAATTTGCTTTTTTGTTGAGCGTTGTACGATTTTTTTTCACCGAGTTATTCAACATTGAAGCAAAAAGGACCATTTTTGCTTTAATGTTAAATAACTTGGTGAAAAAAAATCGTACAACGCTAAAAAAAAGG
>NW_012068933.1:0-479 GCF_000956235.1 Wasmannia auropunctata | reverse complement strand
TTGACGGCATCGATGGCTGTGCCTCGCGATAACAATAAATCCATTATCTCTGACTGATTGCTGTTTAATAAAACAAGAGGTTACCGATGTTACTTTGACGTTACGGCAGATCCAAGAAACGACTTTTAACGTACTCGTATGCCGCGTAATGCAAGGGTGTGTCTCCGTTCTCATCGACTAAATGCAAAGAAGCACCAGCGTCCAGAAGAAAGATGCAGATCTTGCGATGACCATTCTTCGCGGCCACATGCAGAGCACTACATTTGTTGTTATTGACGGCATCAATGGCTGTGCCTCGCGATAACAGTAGATTCGTTATCTCCGACCGATTGCTGTTTAATTAAACGAGAGGTTACCGATGTTACTTTGACGTTACGGCAGATCCAAGAAACGACTTTTAACGTACTCGTATGCCGCGTAATGCAAGGGTGTGTCTCCGTTCTCATCGACTAAATGTAAAGAAGCACCAGCGTCCAGAA
>NW_012068932.1:0-733 GCF_000956235.1 Wasmannia auropunctata | reverse complement strand
TCGAATAGACGTGCGGGCACGCGAATCGACGTAATATTAAGGGCGCTAGCGCGGAAGCGTCGATCGGCCAAGTGTACCTCCGGACCCGACCCGAAAATTTTTCCAAGTCCCGCGCGGTGTGTTGCTTTCGCGCGGCGTGTTCTTTCGCCCGCGTTTACTCCGGCGTCCGAAATTCTCCGCTATGGAGGTCGAACGGACGTACGGGTGTGCACGGGGCACTTGGTGGCCGAATAGACGAGCGGGCACGCTAATCGACGTAATATTAAGGGCGCCAGCGGGGAAGCGAAGCGTCGATCGGCCAGGTTTACCTCCGGACCCGACAGAGCCGAAAATTTTCTAAGTCCCGCGCGGCGTGTTGCTTTCGCGCGGCGTGATGCTTTCGCCGCGTTTACCTCCGGCGCCGAAAATTCTCCGCTACCGAGGCGAACGGACGACGGGGGTGCACGGAGTTACTCGGGTGACCGAATGGACGTGCGAGCACGCGAATCGACGTAATATTAAGGGCGCTAGCGGGGAAGCGTCGATCCGCGAGGTTTACCTCCGGACCCGACAGAGCCGAAAATTTTCTAAGTCCCGCGCGGCGTGTTGCTTTCGCGCGGCGTGTTGCTTTCGCCACGACCTCCGGCCCCAAAAATTCTCCGCTATCGAGGCGAACGGACGACGGGGATGCACGGGGGCACTCGGGTGGCCGAATAGACGTGCGGGACTGAGTCGACAAGGCACACAGGGGATA
>NW_012068931.1:0-306 GCF_000956235.1 Wasmannia auropunctata | reverse complement strand
TTTAATTTATTTACAACCATCCATTTTTCTACTATAGGTAACATCGTATTCAATTTCATTTCTATTTCCGTACCGCTTTCACCTTTTACATATATTAACGTATCATCCGCAAACATTTTTATATTGCACTCTGCAGGACAAAATTGTACTAAATCATCTATATAAATTATAAATAGCAAAGGCCCTAGAACCGATCCTTGAGGAACTCCATACTTCATTTCGACATATTTTGACGATTATTAAATCTAACTTGTTGCGTTCTATTGCTTAGATATGATCTAAACCATTCTAGTACCATTCCTCTTA
>NW_012068930.1:0-587 GCF_000956235.1 Wasmannia auropunctata | reverse complement strand
GGTAAAAAATTTTTAGATTTGATGCATCTCTATTTGCATCCGTGTTTGTAATCAATCAGTACGTCATTTAAGGAAATATGAATGTCGAAATTAGAGACTTTAAGCTTTAAAATGCTTTTTTGATCATTCCGATACGATTATTTTTGACAAAGTTACACTCTCTTGAAATTTGCTTGTTTTTAGTGATTAGAATGGGTGATGCTTTAATTTTGCTGTCGAGTGTAATACCGTATCATCTGCATAGGCTAGAGAGCATATCCTCTCCTCCCTTATTCATACCTCCCCCAACCATCTTATCCTCTGCATCTCTTCCTCCTGATCCGCTATCAGGATGTTAAATAACAAGAAGCTTAGTGAACATCCCTGTCTCAATCCACTCGCCGTCCAAAACGTGTTCCCTACTTCTCCTCCTACCCTTATCCTACTCTTCGGGGCTGTCTACAATAAGCCATTAGTCATAAAGCAAAAGTCAGAATCTAGTTATAAGCCAGTCAGTAGTATGTTATAAGATGATTACACTTCTTACTATAATTTACAATTACACATCAATCTCAATACACATAATTGACAAAATGCAATGACAGCTG
>NW_012068929.1:0-341 GCF_000956235.1 Wasmannia auropunctata | reverse complement strand
TCCTTCGATCAGCCTGGCCGCGCGTCCGAGCACGCGCGGACCGCCGCCCCGTTTGCAGGGGGCTACGGCACAACGTGAGACGACATCGTCGCGCGAGCGGAGCGTCTCTCGTCTCCAACCGGCGCGCGATCGCGCGGGGGAATGAGACGAGAGCCGGGGCGGAAATCTTTGAAAAACCATCGGGCGACGAAGACGAGAGAAACACCCGCCACCGATGCGATAAATCACAAGTCGGCGGGGGGTTTCGTCTCACGGTGTCTCCGGGCCCTCCAGCGCGCGAGCGACTCTCGGCGAGTAGCCGCGGCGTTGTAGGTTACCACCGGTTCGCGCCGGCCGACGCA
>NW_012068928.1:0-325 GCF_000956235.1 Wasmannia auropunctata | reverse complement strand
TAAGCGCGAGTCATAAGCTCGCGTTGATTACGTCCCTGCCCTTTGTACACACCGCCCGTCGCTACTACCGATTGAATGATTTAGTGAGGTCTTCGGACTGGTGCGCGGCAATGCGTCGGAATTGCCGATGTTGCCGGGAAGATGACCAAACTTGATCATTTAGAGGAAGTAAAAGTCGTAACAAGGTTTCCGTAGGTGAACCTGCGGAAGGATCATTAACGTTCCGGAGGTCCTGCTCTTTGCGCCCTTCTCGTGAGCGCGCGCTGAGTCGGCGACTGTAAGGACACACAGAGAGAAGAGAAGAGAGAGAGATCAGTGGAATTGA
>NW_012068927.1:0-513 GCF_000956235.1 Wasmannia auropunctata | reverse complement strand
TTGTAATATAATAATATTTTAAAGAATTAAATAACAATTACCATTAGGTTGAAATAGAAAGAGTTAATAGGTATAAAGATTACATATCACTTGGATTGAGTGAGATAACACATTTGCGAAAAATTAAAACTACTATCACTTGAATGGAAAGACCAATGGGAATACAAAGATACATATTAGCTAGAACGTATTTTTTTTAATCTTCACTTTTATAAAATTTTTTATGAGATTGTAATTTGGCAGTTATTGATATCAAATATTTTGTACAAGTCATATACATATGACTTGAAGTGATTGAATAATGAAACGTAATTTTTATGGAATCATAACTTGGCGCCAGTTTTTGATATCAAACCTTTTATATAAATGATACATATTACTTGGTTTGGGCAAGATTACGTAATTTTTATGAGATTATAACTTGGCGCCATTTATTGATTGATATCACTAGTACATATTATTAGTACATATCACTTTTTTAAAATTTAGTACACTAATTTTTTGTTCAAGTAG
>NW_012068926.1:0-354 GCF_000956235.1 Wasmannia auropunctata | reverse complement strand
TATCCCCTGTGTGCCTTGTCGACTCAGTCCCGTCTTGAAACACGGACCAAGGAGTCTAACATGTACGCGAGTCATTGGGACTCAGCGGATACCTAAAGGCGCAATGAAAGTGAAGGTCGGCCCTGGTTGTCGACCGAGGGAGGATGGGCCGCGTCGCGATGCGGCTCCGCACTCCCGGGGCGTCTCGTTCTCATCGCGAGAAGAGGCGCACCCAGAGCGTACACGTTGGGACCCGAAAGATGGTGAACTATGCCTGGTCAGGACGAAGTCAGGGGAAACCCTGATGGAGGTCCGTAGCGATTCTGACGTGCAAATCGATCGTCGGAACTGGGTATAGGGGCGAAAGACTAATCA
>NW_012068925.1:0-396 GCF_000956235.1 Wasmannia auropunctata | reverse complement strand
CAGACGTGTGCTCTTCCGATCTTACATTTAGAATGAAATATAAAATTCCCCATTATTTTATGGTAATTCTATGCAATATATGTATTTTTTCATATAAAAAAGGTACAAAGAGTTAAATTTTTTAAAATTATTTTAGATATTAAAACATTATTTCATAGATATTATATTTAAAAAATTATATTTAAAATAAAAATATTTTTAAGTATAATGTCTCAAAAAATTATTCAAGATAAAAATGTTAATTTAAATATTAATATTCTAAAAGCTATTCAAATTCAAGAGGGAGGACAACATTTTGAATAACTCATGTATTAAAAAATGAGAATGTATTAGGTCTATTGGAGAAACCACTATAAACAAATCGTGCTATATACCGCAAGGTGGTGTGGAAATGAT
>NW_012068924.1:0-477 GCF_000956235.1 Wasmannia auropunctata | reverse complement strand
AACTCTCGTCTTTCTAACAATTTTCTTGTTTCTTTCTCGGTACCTTCGCTTCTCTCACGGCTCTCTCTCACGAGTTTCTTGTCTCTCCCACGGCGTTCTTATCTCTGTCACAATTTTCTTCTCTCGCGGTTCTGTCGTTCCTCTCACAGCTCTCTTGTCTTTCTCATGGTCTTAGTGATGATATACGATTCATTTAATCATTAAAATAAGAGAAAATAAATACATATAAATTATATAAAAAATAAAACAAAATAGAACATGAAATGAATTAAATAAAAAAATAAGGAATGATATAAGTAAAATAAATAAAATCAAATAAATAAACAAATAAAGAATGAAACAAATAATATAAAAAATAAAATGCAATGAAACAAAAATAAAATGTAATAAAATAAATAAGAAATAAATATTAAAATGTAAAGTAAAAAAGACAAAATAAAATAAATATTATGTATTTATGTGAATAATAGGTTGTTA
>NW_012068923.1:0-303 GCF_000956235.1 Wasmannia auropunctata | reverse complement strand
TTTTAAACTAGACAAGCTTTAAATGAGTGTAACTTCGTCAAAAATGATCGTATCGAGATGTTCAAAAAAGCATTTTACAGCTTGAGATCTCTACTTTTCAGATCGACTCTTTAGAAAAGGATCCTATTTATTTTTTATGGAATTACATAGGTCCAAATGAAAATGCGTCAAATCTCCAAAAATGTGTACTAAATTTAAAAGGTTTCATGGCATAAACTAAAAATCGCACACAAATGCAGTTTACTACTTTCGAAAGAGTGAATCTTTACCTTTAATTTGCTTTTTTGTTGAGCGTCGTACGAT
>NW_012068922.1:0-421 GCF_000956235.1 Wasmannia auropunctata | reverse complement strand
TTATTGTTTAATTTTGTACACCTGTTTTTGTTCAAAAAAGAAGATCATAAACATCAAAGTTTGTTCGATAATAGATATACCGCTTAGGTCTCATTGTTCAATTTTGTACAACTGTTTTTTGTTCGAAAAGGAGATAATAAACATCAAATTTTGTTCGAGGAGCACGCTAACACTTGGCACCCTTTTTTACTTTTTTTAAAAAAGTCAATTTTATAACAATTTACACTACACGCATAATTCATACAAATATATAGAAAGAACGGAGAATTATATTATATAATTAATTTATGTTCATACAATAGGTATAGAACAGAATTATTTTTAATTAATTTTATTTCTTATTTTTGCCTCTGTAATTTTTATTTTGCCCCCAATAATAATGGGCAGAAGATAATAGATCGGAAGAGCACACGTCTGAACT
>NW_012068921.1:0-655 GCF_000956235.1 Wasmannia auropunctata | reverse complement strand
CCTTGTCGACTCAGTTAAGCCGCAGGCTCCATCCTGTGGTGCCTCCGTCAATCCTTAAGTTCAGCTTTGCAACCATATTCCCCGGACCCAAAGCTTGGTTTCCCGGAAGCTGCCCGCCGAGTCATCGGAGGAACTTCGGCGGATCGCTAGCTGGCATCGTTTATGGTTAGAACTAGGGCGGTATCTGATCGCCTTCGAACCTCTAACTTTCGTTCTTGATTAATGAAAACATTTTTGGCAAATGCTTTCGCTTCTGTCCGTCTTGCGACGATCCAAGAATTTCACCTCTAACGTCGCAATACGAATGCCCCCATCTGTCCCTATTAATCATTACCTCGGGGTTCCGAAAACCAACAAAATAGAACCGAGGTCCTATTCCATTATTCCATGCACGCAGTATTCAGGCGAGGATAGCCTGCTTTAAGCACTCTAATTTGTTCAAAGTAACCGTACCGGCCCGACTCGACACTCAGTAAAGAGCACCGCGACGGGATATTAGTTGGGCCGCCCCTCGCGAGGCTAAGCCCACCGGTAGGACGTCCCACATCACGCCAGTTAAACACCGCGAGCGGTGAACCGACGGTGTGCGACACAGATTCAACTACGAGCTTTTTAACCGCAACAACTTTAATATACGCTATTGGAGCTGGAATTA
>NW_012068920.1:0-493 GCF_000956235.1 Wasmannia auropunctata | reverse complement strand
TTTTCTCTGACTGCACTTTTCAGCTTCTGGTAACTGCACTTTTCAAAACCATTCTGCACTGACTAGGAGCCAAAATGGCGATGCGCATTCCCACATAATACCCTATCTGGGCGAGTCATGTATTCGCGAATTGCGAATTACCGCGAAATACGCTCGTCCCTTCGTGCTGGCGTTCGGCTTGGATCTCGATCGAACGGACGCGATCGCGAAAAGCGCGACGAATCACCAACACACCTTATAACGTTACGCGAACGACATACACCGAACCATGGGCTGAATCGCGAGAATGCATATTTAAACGCGCCACTTGCTTGAGATCAGTCCGCGTCCCCCAAGTTCCGGTAATGGTGTTTTCGTAAAACAAAGCGAGGCGGTCAATTTGTGCACGCTTATCTTAAGGGGCGAGATCCCCACTTTAATGAGCTTGTAGAGCTGAGGGTCGGAGAACTTCTTCAAATCCTCCTTGTGCATGGTGTCTAGTTCGGAACGAATA
>NW_012068919.1:0-315 GCF_000956235.1 Wasmannia auropunctata | reverse complement strand
TTCTTATGCAGCTCGACGAAAGGACAAGAAGGTCCTCTTCGCCATGCCTCTATCTCTCGTCCTTTCGCCTGTAGAGGTCGTTTTTGACTTTTCAGAAACTTTCAAAAACTCCCACAACTAAACGGTTGCAGATAGAGCCATGGTGAAGAGGACCTTTTTTGTTCCTCTCGACGAGTTCTATAGATAAAATACCAACCTAAAAATCCAAAAAACCTTTTTTGGAACATAAAAAGTCCTGTAACTTTTAAACGGCAACAGATACAAGGTTGGCGCATAGGACCTTTTTTGTAGGGCTCGTCGAGATCTATGAGAAAA
>NW_012068918.1:0-453 GCF_000956235.1 Wasmannia auropunctata | reverse complement strand
TGGATATGTGCGGTGTTAAGGCCCATCCAGCTATTATGACTAAAATTGCAGCTTTACCATACGTTAGCGATTAATAGTTCTTGATAGTAGTGGTAATTCCAACGTTTCTGTTGCGGTCAATTTCCACACCGTTGAGTTCGTATCGAATTTCATCAAACATGAACGTTACGCAATTCTTTGCAAGCGTTGTCACCGACCCTTCCTTCTTTCCTTTATCGACATTTTTCCTTCTACGTAGAAAAAACTTTCGCATGGTAATGTGTATAAATCCTGCTGTTGTATGGGTATTCGTATTTCATCGCTGTGTTCAAACGCAGTATTAGCATATGGATTGTACGTGTGAGTATCAATCTTGACGATGCTGTCGTCAAAGACTGGTTCCCCTCCAATGTTTAGGATATTAGCCATCTCAGATACTATGCACGGTAAAACCCAAAGATTTTAAAAATTCAA
>NW_012068917.1:0-419 GCF_000956235.1 Wasmannia auropunctata | reverse complement strand
ACGTGTGCTCTTCCGATCTCTTAAGAAAACTTACGAACGCAACGTATTATAACAAACAAGTAATGAAACAAGAACAAGATATAGCGGCAAGCTAAATTAAAACATGAAGAAAATATAAGTAAACTAAAAGAAGATCACTTAATTAAGGTGGTTTTATCGAGAAAATCTCTGTTAAGTTAGTCCCTTCATATGGACGAATAATTCAATAAAAACATTTCGCATAGACTGTACTACATATGCGATTGTGTGACATTCATGTGACAACGTCACACTATCGAGTTGGCGTTGAGCGATAAATCATCTTAAAACAATTGAACGAAATGGAAATACAGCACAGAAATGAGATGCCCGGCAAAAAAAGTTCCACATATAATTATATATAATTATATGCAAAATATGTCCATATATACATTCATATA
>NW_012068916.1:0-571 GCF_000956235.1 Wasmannia auropunctata | reverse complement strand
CGCTTAGCCGGAGTACGTCAGGAGCGTAGCGTGCCGTACGTGCGGCNCTCTTCGCGCTCACTTCACAGGTGAATGTATGTGAAGTGAGCGCGAAGAGCCGCACATACGGCACGCTACGCTCCTGCGTACTCCGGCTAAACGCGATCTAATTGATTAACTTTATTCGTTAATAACTCTGTAAATAATGGTCTGAGCCAAAATTGAAAGAGGAACTTTTAGTTCAAAATTTCATTCTCTTTCACGCCTTGAAATATTAATTAAGTGTTACGGGACACCCTGTATGATTTTCTCTTCATATTCTCTCTGTAATTAGCACAATTTAAGGATTTCATACTTTCTTAGGAAATATATAATTATGAGATTATAATTTGTACTTATGACTAAAGTAAGGAAACGTAATTTTTATGGAATTATAACTTGGTATCAAATCTTTCACATAAGTAATACACTTATGACCTAAGTAAGAAAACCTAATTTTTGTGGAATTATAAATTGGCACCTTTTATTGATATCAAATCTTTCATTTAAAGTACAAGAAGATATAGTAATACTTTTATATTGTAAAATAAGT
>NW_012068915.1:0-353 GCF_000956235.1 Wasmannia auropunctata | reverse complement strand
TATCCCCTGTGTGCCTTGTCGACTCAGTTTTCTAGTACTTTTGCGATACTGCCATAAGCCGGTCGCGCTTCTCTGATAATCTAGGACTCTAGTGCAATCTTGCATTATCTTTTTTTACAGTCTCATTTATGTATCAGCTCGTAATTGCATGTAGAAAAGTGTTTCTTATTTTTCATTATTTTTTGATGTTTCGACTAATTTTGATCTTTTTGTCCTCTTTTAAATGTCTTTAATGTAATCTGTTTCAGACACGAAAATGGCTCGTTGCGTGCCAATTCAGCTGGCTATTGAACTGGAGAAGACGGTGCGACCTCCAGTGCTAGTCCATACGGAGGACGATTTTTTGATCCATT
>NW_012068914.1:0-446 GCF_000956235.1 Wasmannia auropunctata | reverse complement strand
TAACGCTCTTTGCGTGGTCGCAGCTGACTTTGATGCAAAGTCGCGCAAGATTCGACGTGTAGCGCTACCTGTGGATGATGATGATGCCGTCAACAAACGATACGTGCTACAGTGCATGCAAATGTTGAAAAATCGACATGATGATGATGAAATCGAAAAGAAGTTATACACGCTTCAAATAACTGTAAATGAGCTTAAAAAGGTAGTTGATGAAGCGAAAGATTTCATGTGTGCCGTGGAGAATATAAAAAAAGGTAAATAAGACTGTACGTCGGATCTCTGTGCCATTTGCACGTCGTATGCAGCGATCGAACATGTCTGAGAAGAAAAACGTTGAGAAACGGAGACTGGTCGAGGAACTGCACGCTCCGGCGAGGAGAAATTTTCCACGAAGACGCGTCATAGTTTACGGATATGATGACCTGTGGCAGTCTCTTATACACATC
>NW_012068913.1:0-365 GCF_000956235.1 Wasmannia auropunctata | reverse complement strand
GAGGGGATGGCGCAGAACTCACTTTTCGAAAGTATTCGCATACATGTCGGCAATAAACGTTAATATATTTAAATTTGAAATTTTTCCAGAATTGCGGTATATGCGTGGTGTAGATATTCCGTATCTGTTTGTAGATTTAATCCTGCCCTTTGTAGTTTAATATTGTTGTGTGCCCTCCCGGTATTGCACAGCTGACAGGGAAATCAATATATTGATTTCCCTAAAGAAGTTGAAGATCGTTCCTGCCGGCTGGCGTTTGGTTTTTGGTTTACGCTTTACGTTTGACAGCTTGAGCTTTACGGTTGCATCGATTAATAAAGTTCTCGTTTAATTCTTCTTCCGTGTAACGTAATAACTTCGTATAA
>NW_012068912.1:0-304 GCF_000956235.1 Wasmannia auropunctata | reverse complement strand
AACTTGTACTAAATTTACGTTAAAAAATTTTGAGTATTCGAGTCTCCTTTTTTATCCGTGTAATTCTATGAAAGATCAGTAGGATCGTTTTCTTAAGTATCGATTTGGAAAGTAGAGATTTCAAGCTGTAAAATGCTTTTTCGATCATCTCGGTACGATCATTTTTGACGAAGTTACACTCTCTTGAATTTTGCCTATTTTTGGATGGTAGAGTAAGGTGATCTTTTATTTTTGGCACATGTATTCTATAATTTTAAACTAGACAAGCTTCAAATGAGTGTAACTTCGTCAAAAATGATACGTA
>NW_012068911.1:0-388 GCF_000956235.1 Wasmannia auropunctata | reverse complement strand
TGTTCGCTCGCCGCGGCGGTACATCGCTTCCAGCGGCTAAGTCCCGCGCGCCTCGGTCTATCGACGACCGCGCCCATAAGCGGCCGTGCATAAGACCGTGCGTCGCCGACCGCTTGTCCGGTCGGTTGGGTACTATAAGAGGTGCGATGCGCTCGGCTAGCCGAGCGGTACGATGCGGTCGTGCGTACACGTTACTCGTGTCTCGTACGGCTTCTCGAACGTCTATGAAACACGGACCGTGATCGTTGCGATGCACGTCGGTCGTTCTTCTCGCTATTGAAGCGGAGAAGTCGTCGACTCTCGCACGGAGGGTGAGTTACATCGTTCGACGTATTCGGCGACTCGTTCGACGAAACGTCCGGTGTTCGCTCGCGCTTGCCGAAGACGT
>NW_012068910.1:0-399 GCF_000956235.1 Wasmannia auropunctata | reverse complement strand
TCCTCGAGTGTTCGAAGTGAGAGATTATATTTATAGAAATTTTTATTGCTTTTCAAAAAATAATATGCATAAAAAATAAAAATAATAAAGATATATACTTCGGGCCCAAAGAAACCCCGCGAGGATATCAAAAACACCAAGAAAGTCGGAATTGTCGCGAGAATCACAGTGTTGAAACATCGTGAGTGATCCGGTAACCGCGTGGAAGTAATCCGTGGAGCTCGACCCTTACCCGGGCCCAAAGAAACCCCGCGAGGGAATCAAGGACACCAAGAGAGTCGGAATTCCCGCGAGTCACTAGTGTTCTAGAACACCGTGAATAATCGGAAGAAAGAGCCAGACCCTGACCCCAGGCCCAAAGAAACCCCGCGAGGGAATCAAGGACACCAAGAGAGTACG
>NW_012068909.1:0-409 GCF_000956235.1 Wasmannia auropunctata | reverse complement strand
TACGACCTGTAGCGCGGACGTTATCAGAAAGTTAAAACCGATTTGTTATTTTTAAGTTATCTCTCATTCTGAAACTCACTCGACCGACGAAACTCTCCGCGCTTCCGACGACCTCAAAGTTCAGTTTCCGGTCCGCGGGACTGCCGGGCATACTGTGGAACAGGCTTGTTCTTCTTCTTCTATTAAAGGCTTCCGTTTCCACCAGAAACGATACAGCCTGTGCTTAAGATTGAGTAACAAAAAACTTGTGCGACAATAGATGATGCAATAAATGATGATGCAACACTAACAGAGTACTGAGCCACAGACGTCCACCTCAGTCCGTGGCTCACAACGTAATTCTGTGGGGCAGGCGTTCTGCACCGACGCTTCCGTTACTCTCTCTTTTTCTCTGGCCCAGGAAACTGAC
>NW_012068908.1:0-588 GCF_000956235.1 Wasmannia auropunctata | reverse complement strand
TAATTTCCATTGTATGTAAACTGCTTCCACATGCNGTTTTTCAACGTACGATTGAACCGCTCGACGACTGATGCCTTCATTACTGAATATGTAGAATAATGATTGATGTTATGTTTCTTTAAGAGATTCTGTACGTTGGCGTTATAAAATTCCTTTCCCCTATCAGTTTGTAAATTTTTCGGGCATCTTCCATCGTGTCGAATTATCTCTGTGATCGCTTTAGTCATCTCACTTCCGCTCTTGGCCTTGAGAGGTACGGCCCATGCATGCTTACTCAGCACATCGATAACGGTGAGAATGTAGTGGTAACCTCTGTTGAATCGCGTATAAGGACGCATCTCAACCACATCCGCCTGCCACAGGTCATCGTATCCACAAACTATGACACGTCTTCGTGGAAAATTTCTTCTCACGGGAGCGTGCAGTTCCTCGATCAGTTGCTGCTTTTCGAGACTTTTCTTTTTCGGCATGTTCGAGTTTTTTCTATTCAGCGCGATGATGCGTTTCTTGAATCGACTTTCGAAGCTCGTTAATCAGCATTTGCATATTATTTTGAAGCGCGGTCATCTTTCTCTCGATTTCGTCCTA
>NW_012068907.1:0-561 GCF_000956235.1 Wasmannia auropunctata | reverse complement strand
TATCCCCTGTGTGCCTTGTCGACTCAGTTCCGCGCTTCGCACGTCGAATCTCGACGTGCGAAGCGCGGAACCGCCGGATCCGAGCGCCCGCGACGTTCCCACCGCTCAAACGTCGATTCTCGCCGTTTGAAGCTCGGAAACGTCGTATCCTTGCGTTCGCGGCGTTTCCACCATTCCAAACGTCGAATCTTCGACGTGCGAAGCGCGGAACCGCCGGATCCGAGCGCCCGCGACGTTCCCACCGCTCAAACGTCGATTCTCGCCGTTTGAAGCTCGGAAACGTCGTATCCTTGCGTTCGCGGCGTTTCCACCATTCAAACGTCGAATCTCGACGTGCGAAGCGCGGAACCGCCGGATCCGAGCGCCCGCGACGTTCCCACCGCTCAAACGTCGATTGTCGCCGTTTGAAGCTCGGAAACGTCGTATCCTTGCGTTCGCGGCGTTTCCACCATTCAAACGTCGAATCTCGACGTGCGAAGCGCGGAACCGCCGGATCCGAGCGCCCGCGACGTTCCCACCGCTCAAACGTCGATTCTCGCCGTTTGAATTTCGGAAACGTCG
>NW_012068906.1:0-456 GCF_000956235.1 Wasmannia auropunctata | reverse complement strand
TTGCGATATGGAAGTTTTTTGCATGAACTGTGGTGTGTCTCATCGTCCGAAGGTACGTTATAATTTATATGAAATAAGAAACTTCCGTGATTATACGTACAGACTGTTTCCACAATAATTAGTTGTTTATACCGATTTGATTTGATATATATTCTATGACATTCAAATTTTACTTTGTAAACGTTGTCTAGACGTGCGCGATAAAAACGATTCATAGTTATACAGGGTGATTCAGAACAACCGTTTGTCCTTAAAGTACCGTGTTCTTGACATAATTCTAAGACTATTTTTCCTTTACCAAATTTTATCTGAAGCTTAGTGTTTAAGTTATAAGGAAAAATAGTTAGCAAATTACGGGACGCACACACAAGGTAGGCAGGAGCGGCGCAAGTGATTGTCCGACGCGGGCGATTACTACGGACGCTCAGCTGCTCACTACACGCGATAACGCACTGA
>NW_012068905.1:0-491 GCF_000956235.1 Wasmannia auropunctata | reverse complement strand
GTCGACTCAGTTGTATGCTATACGAAGTTATTACGTAGAATGGGCCTTTCGTAGTCATTGACTGCACGCGACAAAACGAGTCCGTCAAGAGCGCTACCGTGGATGTGCAAATAGAATTTGACTGTAAAGAAAATGTGCCGGAGAATACTACAGCCTATTGTCTTATCTTACACGATCGCGTGATTGAATATTGTCCATTATCCAACGTTGTGCGCAAAATCACATAAATTGTCACGTCTGCAAATATTCTCATCCGAGATAAAAACTGTGACATTTCGCGATGAGGACACAGTTTCGATAGATTACTCGTCATGATTGTACCAACATTTGTAGATCTGCAAGGATTCACTGTTGGAAAGAGATTTATCGTAAAAGAAGTGGCTGTCCTGAGAAGAGGTACAGTTCTTTCGCATTACATTTTTGCAAGTCCTATGCCATGGAATTCTTTAACAAAATTCGTCAAGTCTGGCGCTTCCTGGTTGATTGCTTAA
>NW_012068904.1:0-421 GCF_000956235.1 Wasmannia auropunctata | reverse complement strand
TTCGGTCAGGTTAGCGCTCGGTTAGGCTAGCGCGTACGTCGGTCCTACCGCCGGCGGGTCTGTCGCGCGCTCCGCGGCTAAGTCCCGCGCCGCGTGTTGCTTTCGCCGACGGGGCCGACAGGCGCTCAGCGGCCAAGTGCCTCGCCTGACACGTCGGGCTAGCCGCTCCCGGTCAGGTTAGCCGTCTCGGTCAGGTTAGCGCTACGTCAGGTTAAGCGACTCGTCGTCTCGACGTCTCGGTGGTCAGGTTAGCGCTCGGTTAGGCTAGCGCGTACGTCGGGCCTACCGCCGGCGGGTCTGTCGCGCGCTCCGCGGCTAAGTCCCGAGCCGCGTGTTGCTTTCGCCGACGGGGCCGACAGGCGCTCAACGGCCAAGTCGCCTCCGCCTGACACCGTTCGGGCTAGCGCTCGGTCAGGTTAAG
>NW_012068903.1:0-458 GCF_000956235.1 Wasmannia auropunctata | reverse complement strand
TATCCCCTGTGTGCCTTGTCGACTCAGTATGTATGCTATACGAAGTTATTACGTTAATCGCGGAGCAAGAAGACATGCCGTTTAACGACCATGGCATGTGTCCCGACATAATTATGAATCCGCATGGCTTTCCTTCTAGAATGACGGTGGGCAAACTAATAGAGGTACTTGCCGGCAAAGCTGGCGTCTTGAACGGAAAATTTCATGATGCAACAGGTACATCTTAAAAGATAACTACTTATCTGTTTGATCATGTTTAATTTTATTTGTTTTCATCTTGCAGCGTTCAGTGATGCCAAAGTGGAAGACATTTGTGAAGATTTGACGAAAAATGGCTTTAATTACTTAGGTAAAGATCTCTTTTATGACGGCATGACTGGGAGACCGTTGACAGGATACGTCTACTCCGGACCAGTAAGTTTTTCTCTTAGATAAAAAGATTGCTATTTAAATTGATT
>NW_012068902.1:0-371 GCF_000956235.1 Wasmannia auropunctata | reverse complement strand
AAACCAATACTGCAGAGCCTGCGAGTACATGGAAGCAAATGTTGTGCGCGCAGATATAGATATCGTTCGAACAAGCTATAACTAAAGGATGTCATTTGTTTTCGTTCCAAGATACTATTTATTGATGAAAGTCTATCCGTGATTCCGAATTGCATAGAATATCTCTCGACTTACATGTGGATCATCTTTTGATCATATACGATACATTTAAAATGTTGCCCCACTGAAACGTACAATTAGATATTCAGCTCGAAATGTGATTGTATGAAAATTTGATTTTTGTTAGACACGTACACAACACGCCGACATGAAATTAAGCAGCCGTGTCGAGCGCGAAATTCAGTAACGTAATAACTTCGTATAGCATACAA
>NW_012068900.1:0-440 GCF_000956235.1 Wasmannia auropunctata | reverse complement strand
TCAAATGTTTTCCCATTAATGCTACTACTAATATATTGATTTGATCTTGTTGTGTAATACTTACATTACGCAACGACAAATGGTAAACGGTGACAGTCGTTAATTCCTTGCCAAAATGATTGTTATCCGGGGGCAATCCGGAAGATTCGGGATTCATTCCTTCCTGCAGTAAGTCTCTTGACATTCGACGAGGCTTTTTACTGAAAAAATAATTATGCTACACTTAATAATAATATTAATAATAATGAAGTCAATATAACACTATAGGATAGAATTCACACGTATTAAAACATATATATGTCATAAATATTTTTTTAAATCGTTTCGTTGAAATTTGAGAGTGTCTGCTGCAGACACAGAATTAATCCTGGGTTTTCTCGTAATCACGGATTCCCGGTAGCAATGATTTTGGCATCAGTTGGCGACAACCACCATATATA
>NW_012068898.1:0-417 GCF_000956235.1 Wasmannia auropunctata | reverse complement strand
TAATTGGTTTTAAGGAAATGTGACTATAAAATTGTATATATTTTTTTGCTCAACTAATAGTCGTTTATTTATGATAAAAAAACATGTGATTCTATTTTTAAAATAAAATTAAATTAATCGTTTTTGTAAATAATAACGCAAATAATGATAAAATTGTCAATTATATTAAGAATCCATATACAGGGTGTCCCGTAACGCTTAATTAATATTTCAAGGCGTGAAAGAGAATGAAATTTTGAACTAAAAGTTCCTTTTTCAATTTTGGCTCAGACCATTATTTACAGAGTTATTAACGAATAAAGTTAATCAATCAGATCGCGCTTAGCCGGAGTACACAGGAGCGTAGCGTGCCGTATATGCGGCTCTTCACGCTCACTTCACATACATTCTCCTGTGAAGTGAGCGCGAAGAACCGCA
>NW_012068897.1:0-578 GCF_000956235.1 Wasmannia auropunctata | reverse complement strand
TTTGGAGAGAGGAATCGTGTCGAACGGCAGGTGACGATCCGCGCGTCGCTCTCTCTCACTCGATCGACCACGCCACAACGTTCGTTGCAACGTTGCGTCTGGGACCGTGGACGACGAGTGTCGAGATCGACCGCACGCGAGATCCCCTCCGGTCACACCGCCCAGGCGCGCGTACGCGCGCGCCGGCGGTGCTCTGCGAGCGAGGAGCGAGGCGTTGGCGCGCCAACGATCCGAGGGAGGCCGGTGTTCAAGCACCGTGCCTGTGCCCTTTCGGATTCGGCGGCGTCGGCCGGCGCGAACCGGTGGTAACCTACAACGCCGCGGCGACTCGCCGAGAGTCGCTCGCGCGCTGGAGGGCCCGGAGACACCGTGAGACGAAACCCCCCGCCGACTTGTGATTTATCGCATCGGTGGCGGGTGTTTCTCTCGTCTTCGTCGCCCGATGGTTTTTTCAAAGATTTCCGCCCCGGCTCTCGTCTCATTCCCCCGCGCGATCGCGCGCCGGTTGGAGACGAGAGACGCTCCGCTCGCGCGACGATGTCGTCTCACGTTGTGCCGTAGCCCCCTGCAAACGGGGC
>NW_012068896.1:8076-8435 GCF_000956235.1 Wasmannia auropunctata | reverse complement strand
AGTTTCAACGCCGTCCGAACGATAACATATATTCGCGGCATTCGAATTATAGTTACGCGCGGAATTCTCATTATTATTAGAAGGACTTAGCTGGTCTGTTGTGGTGTCTCGTAGCCTCTCACGAAGCCGGAGCAATTCCTCGTCGCGTTGCTTCAACATCGCTTCGAAGGCGGCGCGCTGTCGCTGCTGTTCGGCGCGAAGAGACGCTTCGAACGCGGTCTGCTGTTGTTGTCGCAGCGCGCGCTCCTCCCGAATCTCGCGCAGCTCATCCAGCGTAGAGCGGAGGACCTCTGCCAACGTCGGTGTCTCCTCGCCTCCCGCCGTACGCTCGCATGCCCTCTTTCTCGTCGTCGCCATCA
>NW_012068896.1:0-588 GCF_000956235.1 Wasmannia auropunctata | reverse complement strand
TACTATAAAACTGCAAAGTGTGCTCGATTTTTGTTCTTAGTCTGCTATCAGATTGTGTCGCGCAGATTCTGTTCGGTTTCTGCCGTCAATTTGATGTTAAAGTCTGTCAGCACAATCTGCTCGATTTCTGTTGCCAATCTGCTGTCAAATTGTATAAGTAGATTCTGTCGAATATAAGCAGAATGCGACCTCAGATGAGTTCATGCTGCTAACATTTTCTGATTTAATCTGCTGCCGGTCTGTCGACATTTTGCTAGCATTTTGCTGATTGGGAAGTTTAATAAGTAACTTATTGACCAGATTGGGTGCGTGCGTGCGTGTGTGTGTGTGCATGCGCGCGCACGCGCATAAATATACATGTATATATACATACATACATATATATACAGGGTGGACCATTTTAATCCATCCAGTCGAATATCTCAAAAATCAAGCCCGGGAGAAAAATTTTCAGACAAAAGTTGTTTGGTTTCGAAGGGACCATAAGATGGTACCATTGGTTTGACCTTGAAAAATTATTTGAAAGTCACATGAAAGTCACCTCAATTTTTTTAAATAGCGTCACCTATTTTTTATTACATATTCTTA
>NW_012068895.1:0-402 GCF_000956235.1 Wasmannia auropunctata | reverse complement strand
TATCCCCTGTGTGCCTTGTCGACTCAGTCTCTCCGGAATCGAACCCTGATTCCCCGTTACCCGTTACAACCATGGTAGGCGCAGAACCTACCATCGACAGTTGATAAGGCAGACATTTGAAAGATGCGTCGCCGGTGCTAGGACCGTGCGATCAGCACAAAGTTATTCAGAGTCACCAAATAAACGGTGGACGGACGGAGACCGCCCGCCACCGATGGTTTTGATCTATAAAAGCGTCCCTTCCATCACTGGTCGGGACTCTGTTTTGCATGTATTAGCTCTAGAATTACCACAGTTATCCAAGTAAATGTGGGTACAATCTAATGAACCATAACTGATTTAATGAGCCATTCGCGGTTTCACCTTAATTCGGCATGCACTGAGACATGCATGGCTTAATCT
>NW_012068894.1:0-476 GCF_000956235.1 Wasmannia auropunctata | reverse complement strand
TAACTAGAACATTTTTCGCGTATTTTGAAAAAAAAGCAGTCAGCTAGCATTATTATTAACAGAGCTATGAATTTTTGAAAAATAAAGCAGTCTAATTTTTAATTGTTTATATCTCGATTAATTTTGCAATAAGAAAAAAATCCTTTGGCACAAAATTCTATCTCCCAAAGTACTACCTTTGTGCAAAATTAGAAAAATTTCTGAGAGATGACTGATCCGCTTCACGTGGAATGGCCCATATATATTGCATTTTCTTATTCTCGAATATTTTTACTATCATACTCCATATACATGAAAATATTGGCTCGTATGCATGAGATATACTTTGTTACGGAAGGAACTCTACTGAGAAACAAATGACAACGTGATGAACGTTAGCCGAGCGTCACCGCTGTCACTCAGTTCTCTCGCAGACGGTGAAAACAGCGTTAGTGCGTACAGAGAACTCCCATTTAGTGAAAAATCTTTTTCACATT
>NW_012068893.1:0-501 GCF_000956235.1 Wasmannia auropunctata | reverse complement strand
ACGCGGTTATAGTCGGAAGTCCACGACTTGTGGCGAGTCGGTTTTAATGCGCATTTCCTTCAATACTTGTACGCGGTATTACTTGGAAATCCAAGACTTAATGAATGCGGGTAATAGCTGCCCAATCCAGTTTTGGTCTTTTCAAAATTATGTGAACCCGGTTATAGTCGGAAGTCTACGACTTGTGGCGAGCGGTTTTAATGCGCATTTCCTTTCAATACTTGTACGCGGTATTACTTGGAAATCCAAGACTTAATGAATGCGGGTAATAGCTGCCAATCCAGTTTTGGCTTTTCAAAATTATGTGAACCCGGTTATAGTCGGAAGTCTACGACTTGTGGCGAGCGGTTTTAATGCGCATTTCCTTTCAATACTTGTACGCGGTATTACTTGGAAATCCAAGACTTAATGAATGCGGGTAATAGCTGCCAATCCAGTTTTGGCTTTTCAAAATTATGTGAACCCGGTTATAGTCGGAAGCTGTCTCTTATACACATCTCT
>NW_012068892.1:0-647 GCF_000956235.1 Wasmannia auropunctata | reverse complement strand
TTCGTCGGGTTTCCATTTCTATCCGTGTAATTCCATGAAAGATCAGTAGGATCGTTTTCTAAAGTATCGATTTGGAAAGTAGAGATTTCAAGCTGTAAAATGCTTTTTTGAACATCTCGATATGATCATTTTTGACGAAGTTGCTCTCTCTTGAAGTTTGCCTATTTTTAGAGAATAGAACAGGTGATCCTTTAATTTTTTGGACCAGTATATATACAGTCACCAAACTAATTGACCGGACACTGCGTTAATATATCGATAATTTCTAAAAATTCAAGATAGAGCAACTTTGTCAAAATTATCATAACATAACGATCGAAAAAGCATTTCACAGCTTAAAGTCTCTACTTTTGAAATCCATAATTCATTAAATGACTTACTGATTCTTTACAAAGCTGCACGGATGCAAATGGAGATGCATCAAATCTAAAAATTTTTTACCAAGTTTGCGAAGTTCCAAAAAGTAAAATAAAAATCGCGCGCAAATGAAGTTGACATCGTTCGAAAGCGTGAATCTTTAGCTTTAATTTGAGTACTCGATCAGCAGTTGTGCGATTTTTTTTCACCGAGTTATTGAACTTTGAAGTAAAAATGACCTTTTTTGCTTCAATGTTAAATAACTCGGTGAAAAAAATCACACAATGCTA
>NW_012068891.1:0-485 GCF_000956235.1 Wasmannia auropunctata | reverse complement strand
TGTACGTGTGCCAATATTTGCTTCGTACAAAAATTTGGCAGTTTGTTGGTACAAAATGATACCAGCCGGACCTACGAATTACATGTGCAAACAATGTAGAGTTCATAAAATTAGGCTTGGATGCCTAATAAAAAAGATGTACGTTCATGAAAATTTTATACATATGTATGTGTGCAAAATTCATATAGCCGATTATACAGAGCACTAGATTAGTTGCCGAGTGTCGTGATAGATGGTGCTGCAACAATCGTGGTAACAACAAACTTGACGTGGTAAACAATCGTATTACTTGTGCGAGACACATAAGCACACAAGTATATACACATTTATACATATACTACTGTATTCGTTCGCATTTGTATATTCTCTCCATACTATTTTTATTTGATCACTTATTCTGTCGCATGCTTTATTACTTACAAAAGCGTGCTGCTTCCTCGCTCTCTCTCTCCTTTTTTTGTTAATTTTTTCCTGTCTCTTATACA
>NW_012068890.1:0-386 GCF_000956235.1 Wasmannia auropunctata | reverse complement strand
TACACCGCCGCAACTGCGGTGCTCTTCGCGTTCCAAACCCTATCTCCCTGCTAGAGGTTTCCAGGGAACTCGAACGCTTATACAGAAAAGAAAACTCTTCCCGGATCTCCCGACGGCGTCTCCAGGTCATTTTGGGTTACCCCGACGAACACTCTTACGAGGGCCCGAATTGTATGCGGTTCCGCTGCCGGGTTCCGGAATAGGAACCGGATTCCCTTTCGCCCGACGGGCGTGTGTCGTTCGCTCTATCTCTCTCTTACTTTTTACAGTAATCGATCATTTTGGCTAGGACAACACTAGAGTATAGTACGCCGTCATTGACATAGGATTTCTCCTAGGGCTTAGGATCGACTGACTCGTGTGCAACGGCTGTTCACACGAAACCA
>NW_012068889.1:0-428 GCF_000956235.1 Wasmannia auropunctata | reverse complement strand
TATCCCCTGTGTGCCTTGTCGACTCAGTTCCCTCCTTAAAAGCTCAAGCTCTATGTCTCGAAAATCTCGTTCTCCATCGTATCTTGAAGGGTTTTGCGTGGCATCATCTTGCTGATCTTTATTCATCGAATCTGCTTCTTCCCGTTCTTCCGTACACGTTGCCGCTTCCCTTGACGCTTCCTCTTCTTGAATTTTCCTTGCAATCTGTTTCCACGCTTCAGAAGGATCGTGAGTAGTGAGTCTCTTAACTAGCTCCAGCCTGTTACCTTTAGTGGAAAGTTCCAGTCTTCGTAATGTTTCTTTTAATTGCGGAACTGTAAACCTTTCGTCTGCCATCGTTTTTCGTAACGTAAGTTTTTAAATTTTCTTAAACCGATGGGTGGACAGGAGCGTGAGCTTGTCTAAGAGCCGCACGAGAATTTGAAAAC
>NW_012068888.1:0-390 GCF_000956235.1 Wasmannia auropunctata | reverse complement strand
GAAGTCGCGCTCTGAACTTTTCGCGGCGATGACAGTTCGCGTCGTGACACGTTGGATTAGTTTGGTTAGTGTTGGGGTGTACGTGAGGTTATAATTCATCAAGGTTCTCTTCCACGTTATGTCAGATGAGTATTATAATATCTATTTTTAATATTTAATATTTATTAATTTGCAATTCAAATATTGAGATATATTTTGTAAAAAATTTGAAAATGATCTCGCAAATTATCATGATTATCGTACGATATTAATCCTATAAGATACATAAAGATGTAGAGATGAGTAAAACACATTATACATTCTACTACTTTAAGAATTTTACTAAAAATAATCTTTTAGCAGAGTAGCGAATCGAGTAATTAAAATTGTAAATATTTTGTCTCTTTTTAA
>NW_012068887.1:0-542 GCF_000956235.1 Wasmannia auropunctata | reverse complement strand
GTGTGCTCTTCCGATCTGTCGCGAAATTAACAATGAAAAAATAAAGTGTGGGAAAAGAGTTTATTCGTTTCTCAAACGTTTTCCCATTAATGCTATTACTAATATATTGATTTGATCTTGTTGTGTAATACTTACATTACGCAATGACAAATGGAAAACGGTGACAGTCATTAATTTATTGCCAAAATAATTGTTATCCGGGGGCAATCCAGAAGATTCGGGATTTATTCCTTCCTGCAGCAGGTCTCTTGATATTCGACGAGGCTTTTTACTGAAAAAATAATTATGCTACATTTAATAATAATTATAATAATAATGGAATGAATGTAGCATTATGGAATAGAATTCACACGTATTCAAACAAATTTATGTCATAAATATTTTTTAAAATTGTTTCGTTGAAATTTGAGAGTGTCTGCTGCAGATCCAGAATTAATCAACGAAGCTATTATTGAGAAAATAATTATATTATATTTAAAAATAATAATAATATCAACATTTAATTTATGGCTTTAAATTACCAATATTAATATGAAAACATA
>NW_012068886.1:0-404 GCF_000956235.1 Wasmannia auropunctata | reverse complement strand
GCTCGTGCGTAGCCGCCGTAGCCATCGTCGTTTATCCCCGCGCGCTTAGCAACGGCCAGTGGTGGGGCGGCCGTATTCCGCCGCGCGCCTGCATTCAGCGGTGGACCGGACGGATACGCGCTTATTTGCCAATCTTTAAAAATTAATATCTCGTTAACGATTGCGAATTTTGCAAAATGGTAGAGGACTTTTCTGTTCAGTTTAATCTGCTCTACCAGCCTACGAGTATATTGGGCGGTTATTACCGGACACCCTGTATATATATATCGTATGTATATATATCATTCCATACGAAAACACAAATGGCTCTGCCCATAAATAGTTTGATCCTTTTTAAACATACAATCACTCAAAATTCAGTTTATTTTATGTAAAATCAAATATCACATGGTGATTTTGGAAAA
>NW_012068885.1:0-332 GCF_000956235.1 Wasmannia auropunctata | reverse complement strand
TTTCTGTATATAAGCCGAGATATTCCCGAACTCGTCATTCAAAAATCTGAGTCCATTCAATCGCTCTGAAACCCGTCAGAAATCAGCCAGCTTGTTAGAGTCAGTGCGCGTTTAAATTAAAGTGACCAATCTGACCGCCTGATCCAGCCGATTGATCCTTAAGCGGACGACCTGAGTAGCCAAGCGGCCTTCACTGAATTCCAAACCCAGGCAGTTACCAGCTTTTTCGAACCAGTAAGTCATAAAATCTTTCATTGCCACCTCCCGTCCCTTCTTCTATTTCGGATACTATTTTATACTCGTTATAGTGAACAACCGAGAGTTCACTCGCC
>NW_012068884.1:0-423 GCF_000956235.1 Wasmannia auropunctata | reverse complement strand
TTGTCCTCGAGTGTTCGAAGTGAGAGATTATATTTATAGAAATTTTTTACTGCTTTTCAAAAATTATATGCATAAAAAATAAAAATAATAAAGATATATACTTCGGGCCCAAAGAAACCCCGCGAGGATATCAAAAACACCAAGAAAGTCGGAATTGTCGCGAGAATCACAGTGTTGAAACATCGTGAGTGATCCGGTAACCGCGCGGAGGTAATCCGGAGAGCTCGACCCTGACCCCGGGCCCAAAGAAACCCCGCGAGGGAATCAAGGACACCAAGAGAGTCGGAATTCTCGCGAGTCACTAGTGTTCAGAACACCGTGAATAATCGGAAGAAAGAGCCAGACCCTGACCCCAGGCCCAAAGAAACCCCGCGAGGGAATCAAGGACACCAAGAGAGTCGGAATTCTCACGGGAATCAAAGT
>NW_012068883.1:0-389 GCF_000956235.1 Wasmannia auropunctata | reverse complement strand
CCAACAATGGCACGATTGGCAACATACCACCGCGTTTCGCAACCGGTAGTATTCGCTTGCTCGAGGCGCTCTTCTTCTTTTCTTTTCTTGATCTTCAAACCCATGCCGAATTTTGTTTTAGCCTTCATAGCGGCCCAAACGGCAGCAGCAGCAGCTCTTTCTCCTAAAGCCGAATCTTTCGCGATGACACGTTTCCGCGCTTTTGTGGCGAGTATCTCGTCAGCCTCGTGTCGTTTAGCGAGATCGTTGCTATGCGAATAAGCTATATCGTGCTCGCGACACGCCGCGTCCAGCGGATTAATACCTCGATCACCTCTAGCCAATCGCTCTTCTAAATGCGTTCCTGGGCCGCAAAACTGATATCCAGGAATATGCAGTTCGAAAGGAAG
>NW_012068881.1:0-560 GCF_000956235.1 Wasmannia auropunctata | reverse complement strand
TTGAAAGTACTCTTCAAACCGTACAACTTTTGTTTAAAACATTTTTTTCTATTTTTTATATTTTTGATGATATTCGCCATGAAAGAAAAAAACAATTTTTTTTCAAAAGGGTGTTTCACCCTTTAAACCTGAGATTCCGCACATATAAAAAAATACGTGTCTCTTAGATTTTTGTGTTTAAAAACATATTCTAAGGAGAATTAAATCGGTGCCGGACAGTTGTGACATATCCCTTGTTAGTATCAACGAGTCAAGCATATGACACGTGCTTCTCTAGCAATTAAAAAAAATATATATATAACATATATGTATTTATATTATAATATTATAATTGTCACGGACCGATTACCGTGATACGGATGCGACAATTATTAAGAAATACGGCGCGACCTAAATTAAATCGGGAACGCCGACGAAGCGTTCCGAAAAATATATTATGTAAAAATAAAAATAACTAATAAGGATGGTTGCGCGACGGCGACCTCGTGGTAACCGAAAAGTAGTACGCTGACACAGCAACGCGATCGCTATAAGTACGCGCGACGATAAGGCGCGCGGAG
>NW_012068880.1:0-517 GCF_000956235.1 Wasmannia auropunctata | reverse complement strand
TATCCCCTGTGTGCCTTGTCGACTCCGCGAACGCATGGATACGACGTTTCCGAGCTTCAAACGGCGAGAATCGACGTTTTGAGCGGTGGGAACGGCGCGGGCACTCGGATCCGGCGGTTCCGCGCTTCGCACGTCGAGATTCGACGTTTGAATGGTGGAAACGCCGCGAACGCAAGGATACGACGTTTCCGAGCTTCAAACGGCGAGAATCGACGTTTGAGCGGTGGGAACGTCGCGGGCGCTCGGATCCGGCGGTTCCGCGCTTCGCACGTCGAGATTCGACGTTTGAATGGTGGAAACGCCGCGAACGCAAGGATACGACGTTTCCGAGCTTCAAACGGCGAGAATCGACGTTTGAGCGGTGGGAACGTCGCGGGCGCTCGGATCCGGCGGTTCCGCGCTTCGCACGTCGAGATTCGACGTTTGAATGGTGGAACGTAATAACTTCGTATAGCATACACTGAGTCGACAAGGCACACAGGGGAGAACTGAGTCGACAAGGCACACAGGGGGATTA
>NW_012068879.1:0-443 GCF_000956235.1 Wasmannia auropunctata | reverse complement strand
GGCGAAGTGGGGCGGCCGTGCGGGGCGTTCACGCGCGCCGTACGCGCCGCCACGAAGCCCTGACGAGTAGGAGGGTCGCGGCGGTGTGCGCAGAAGGGTCTGGGCGCGAGCCTGCCTGGAGCCGCCGTCGGTGCAGATCTTGGTGGTAGTAGCAAATACTCCAGCGAGGCCCTGGAGGACTGACGTGGAGAAGGGTTTCGTGTGAACAGCCGTTGCACACGAGTCAGTCGATCCTAAGCCCTAGGAGAAATCCTATGTCAATGACGGCGTACTATACTCTAGTGTTGTCCTAGCCAAAATGATCGATTACTGTAAAAAGTAAGAGAGAGATAGAGCGAACGACACACGCCCGTCGGGCGAAAGGGAATCCGGTTCCTATTCCGGAACCCGGCAGCGGAACCGCATACAATTCGGGAGATCGGAAGAGCACACGTCTGAACTCC